>NC_072738.1:147093783-147128260 GCF_026930045.1 Uloborus diversus | reverse complement strand
GACATAGAACCTGTACAGAGTCTGAACGTAAATCGAAAGCTTTTCAACGCTGGTTATAATGGATTAAAAAGCCTGGACAGATCCTGCTGGTCAATCAAAGGTGCAGGCTATTAACAGTTAATTCGGACAAAAAAACCTGAACAGAGCCTGCAGGAAAATCGAAGGTACAGGTTATTAGCAGTTATTTCGGACTAAAAAACCTGAACAGAGCCTGCAGGTAAATCAAAGCCGCAGGTTATTAGCAGTTATTTTGGACTAAAAAACCTGAATAGAACCTTCAGGTTTCTCGAAGGCGCAGGTTATTAGCAGTTATTTCGGACTAAAAAACCTGAACAGAACCTTCAGGTTTCTCGAAGGCGCAGGTTATTAGCAGTTATTTCGGACTAAAAAACCTGAACAGAGCCTGCAGGTTTTAATCAGGTTTTACGTAGGGAAATCAGTCCGAAATAACTGCTAGTTTTACGAGGTTTTTTTTTGAAGGTTTTACGCTGACATTTTTTCCTGGGTAGGGAGACGATAACGAGCAAGAATCGTGCAGAAATATATGGTCACAACTGCAACGCTGACGCGCTACATGCACACTAAACCGGAAATGAACGGATGCGGAACTGCTCACAAATAATGATAAATTGTCCCACAAACGCGATTTTCCACCAGCATTTTGGCTTTTAAGGAAGATGAAAAGCAGTTGTTGAAATGACCCACCTGTACCTGTATTATATTATGCGTCACAATGGCGGTGCGCCGTCGATCGTGCCACACTCATCGATCACAAGGGGCATGCGCAGAGCTTCCACTATACAGTCGAGGTTCGTTATAACAACCCCTGTTGTCCAAACAAAATCGGTCGCTATAACGGGAGGTCGTTATAAAATACGGCATGTTATTAAGTCGTTTTTTAAAATGCACGAATAATTGATCATTTGTGCTTCGTTTTAAAAGCGAATCAAAAAACTGACAAGATAAAAAAATAATTAAAAAAAAAAAAGTTTGTTCGTTTCTTTCTCTTTTTAAAAACTTTATGCTGCAGTTGTAAAAGCTTTCTGCTTTTTTGATTAAAAAAAAAATAATTCGTAATATCTACTATTTGGGTTCGGTTTGCATCAATTTTTTGACCCTATACCCAGTGTGCCCACCTAGAGGTGTTCATGGTGCAGACTGCACCATTGAAATTTTTTTTTTTGGTGGGGGGGATATTTTGAGGGGTATTTTAACTTTTTATTTTTTTTTTTGTGGGAGGGTGGACTCTTGCTTTTCAAAGGGAAGAGGTCTTCCAGATATTTACGGGGGAGCGGGGGGGGGGGGGCGCCCTGCTATAGCAACAAATAATTATTTTCAAAGATAATATTTTACCTTTAGAAACATAAAATGTTTAAATATATTAGTTTTCGAATAGTTAAACCTGAGGATAATACAAGAATTGAACTTAGTTTTGGACGGAACTATGTTGGAATGAACGGTTCAATTCGGACGCTCTAATAGACGACCAAATAAGGTTGCATCTATGGAATAGGGAAATGGGACTTCATGTATCGGTCGCTATAATGGAAGGGTCGCAGTAATAAGAGGTCGTTCTATAGAGCGTTGACGTACCAGGGAGCCTGGTGGTTTAGATAACCACAAAAAAAAAAAAAAAAAAAAAAAAAAAAAAAACCGGGGGTGGGTCGGGTCGTGACGAGGAAGAAAGAAATAGGTGTCTTAACTAATAATAAAGCTGAAAGTCTCTCTGCCTGGATGTCTGGATGTCCGGAGGATGTCTGGATCTCTGTGACGCGCATAGCGCATAGACCGTTAGGCCGATTTTCATGAAATTTGGCACAAAGTTAGTTAGTAGCATGGGGGTGTGCACCTCGAAGCGATTTTTCAAAAATTCAATGTGGTTCTTTTTCTATTCCAATTTTAAGAACAAAACTATCATAAGATGGACGAGTAAATTACGAAATTATCATAACGTGGAACCATAACATGGACACAAGCCAATTGGCGAGATACGAAATTATCATAACGTGGAACCATAACATGGGTACAAGACAATTGGCGAGAAAATTCACCATACATTATTTGTAAATATACAGGCGAACCAAAAGACCTTTTAATTTTCTATTACGGGCAAAGCCGTGCGGGTACCACTAGTATGTAATAAATTGATGGCGTCTGAAATTTTTCAATTCAGTTGCTAGAAAGTCGCTTCTGTGGAACTTCGACTACGTAAACGCTGAAGATGACCGCCGCAGATGCGGCCGAAACGTTTGGAGTAACAACACTCAGACCACGGCACAACAGCCCGGAATCTCACAACATCATTGACACTGGCGGTGAAAACCTTCATTCTTACATGGGTCTAATAGTTTTTGAGAAATGAGGGGATCAAAAGTAGCTTGAAATGGTTCGTGAAAGATACACACTGGCAGATGCGTCGCCTGATTTCCGAACTTGGCTGACAAATTTAGAAAGCGAAAGTTTAGTTGTCATAGTTACAAATCGTCTGCTGTTTGATTTTACTCATATCTTTTTCAGGGCTTATCTGAAGCAGTCTTGGCAATAAAAAAGCTTTTTCTTTGTACAAAATTACGTTTTTTTGGGAAAAAAAACACTTACATAGATGACTTAAACAGAAAAGCTTCCTTGAAATACGAAATTTCCAGATCTCTAATTCCCATCATTTAAGATTGATAAGAGAAAAAAATGCATAACGTCAAACGCTGTAAATAATCTTTGTAATAAGTGTAACTAGTGGATATCGGCCATTAAACCTTTATTTTTATTACAGCATCCTAATCACCCTTTCCTTTTTTTTGGGGGCGGGGAGGGGGGGGGGGTGATATGCCTCGTATTACCTATTCTAGAAAATCATCAGTCATAATATAACGAGTGCAAGTTTCTTTACTATTTCCGTTCCATTCCATTTGTAAAAAAAGGAAGCCCAACGAGTAGGGTCCTATCGCAATTTGTGATTGAGGAAAACATAATTTGAATTCAAGACTTCAGAGTTCAAATGGTTTTTATCTTTTTATTTGATATTAGTTCTTGTATACGAATAAATGACTTTGATGATTTGGAAGAGTGTTTCTGCTGTGCTACTGACTATCAGTAAGGAACCCAATAGGCCTCTTTTGCTCAGCGAGTGGAGCTAAATCGATTCTATATCTTTCAACGAAAGATTCAAAATCAATTAGAAGCTGCCGCACTGGCTGATTAAATAAACCTAGTTACCATTTATTTATCCAGATGCACACAGAGTTGAATTTCAGAGTGTCAGAATAATAATGGTTTTCACTAAATTGGAGTTAAGTATTTTTCTCTGAATTGAGATACAGTACAACCTCGATATCTCGAATCTCTCGGGATGGGAAACATTTTCGAGATATTGAGTTTTTGAGTTATCAAGGTTTTTAAAAAAAAATCACTAGTAACTCTCACATTTACACACACGCACGCTATATGCATTTACATATGTACTATGGAACCACTTCGAATTACGATCAATAAAGTAGTCTTCAATATTTCACTAGATTTGAAATTTTCTAATTGTCGAAAGTGCACAGGATGAGATTTTGAAATAAACAACAATTTCAACTTGGTTTTTTCACCTAAAAATTTAAAAATTCTAATTTTATCTTTAACCAGTAACCTCACATTCAAAAAGCTCTCAGCAGTCATTTTGTAGGAGTTAAAAAAGCCGAATGATGAAAATGAGGAACGCATTTTCCGTTTTCGCTTGAAAACTGACGGACAAAAATCGAACCCCTTTCCTCAAAATGGACAACATGTTCGAGAGAAATGCACAAAGATTCTAAACTCTATTAAAAACACAGCACCTCCTTCATACCGACACTCCCCTATTATCTTGCCCCAATCCCCCTATTCACAAAATTTCCAAGAAAAGGGATGAAAAACTTTAAGCAATTGTCCCTGGAACTGGTTTTATTACAAAAATTGCCAAAGCAAAACGACAATTGAAACTTGCTTCTGTGCAAAAATTTCGGCATATCAAGGGTTTCGAAAAATAAATTTCGAGATAACTATGGAAAATACATAGGAGTTTTTATAGAAAATGTTGGGAAAAATTTTTCTTTCGAGACATCAAAGGTTTCGAGATAAGGGGGTTCGAGATATCAAGGTTTGACTGTATTTTCAAAAAGGGGACATCCTATGGAGTAGAATTCAATTGTCAGTGTGTTGTCTGACGTTGTCTCAATCAGTAGCGTAACGAAAGGTTGATGAGTTACAGAGCCAGTCATGAATAAAACGAGCTGATGTGTGCATCACATGACTTCCTTTTACTCCAATTTGATGTCATTTCCCCATTACTGGCAATTTTCATGTGATTCAGCAGTTTACTCTCTAAATATCACCAACAGTGGCCAAATTGAAACCAGATTTAAAAAAAAAGAAAGAAAAAATCGCCAAATTTGTCACCAAGTCTGGCGATATATCGCCAAGTGTCCGACAAATTATGACACAACTTGAGTTTATATCGAAATTAACAATGATTCCCCCCCCCCCCAAAAAGCAAAAGACCCCCTTAGGAACATGCGAATGCAGCCAAAAGGGAAGGTGCACAACTAGATCCCACTAGGAGTCTACGTACCAAATTTCAACTTTCTAGGACATACCGTTTTTGAGTTATGCGAGATACATACACACATACACATACGCACATACATACGTACGTCACGAGAAAATTCGCTGTAATTAACTCGGGGGTTGTCAGAATGGATATTTCGGGTATCTGTACGTTCCTAAGCATATATCCACGTGTGATCGGGTCGAAAAAAAAAAAAAAAAAAAAAACTCAACATTCATTCGGGGGTGAGAAAAATGAAAATTAAGACCGATTTTTGAGTGAAAATTTTTTCGCGAATACAATACTCCTTTTTTTGTAAAAAGAAGTAAAAAAAACGTATAATGATACAGCGCTAATCAAAAATTGTCTCTTCTTGATACAATTTCGGCACGGGTCTACATCTTTAGCTGTCTGTCTATCAAACTAATCAATAAGCAAACTTTCACGCACTATCTGAAACAGGGGTTCACGACCTTTCACCAGGCCCGCATCTATAAATTTTTGCCCCGCCCCCCTGCAACAAAATCTGTAAAGCCCCGCCCCCAGAGACCTGCAGTGTATAATTGCAATGTTAATAAGTCTTAGTGCTAGTTTTTAAACATTTCTCGAGCCGTCGGGCTCATTAAGGATGTGCCCCCCCCCCCCCCCCCGCAGTAGGGTCCACAGACACTACCGGCGTCTGCGGGTACGCAGTCTCGTCTTTTAGGTTTCGTCGCGGGCCTGTCTTTTAGGCTCTTCGTCCTTCTTAGAATGCTGATTTTCGTTAGAAAGTTCTAAGCGACGATACCTAAAGCTCACAGCTTATTTTTTAGTTTGAACAATTATTCTTTCAATTTTGAGTAGTTCAATGAAACAAAATAAGTGGAGGGACTTAAGTCAGGCATAAATACAGAAAGTAAAGGTTGAATCACTTCAAACAAAAAGCAAGGAAAATGAATTTTGATGAAAATGTGTTGCACAAAAAATATTGTTGGGTTTGGTTTTTTGAACCGTTCAAAAAATATTTATAATAAATCTTACCGGAGAATTTGAATCACATACAAATTCTGCACTGAATGGCTTGCTTTGAAAAAACTTCATTGAAACAACTTTTGTCATGGCTCGTACTACAAGATGATTTTTCATTTGATTGTTTTGAGGGAATTTTTTTGGGGCTCAAGAAACGTATTACATAATTAATGGACTTTTTAAAAATATTTAATGCCATTCAATGTAATTTCGACAATATTAATGAAAAATAACATAATTATAATTATTTTTATTCTGTACGTGTTTTAGAAAGATAATCGGTCAAATAAAAACGACAAAATTTTCAAAAGTTATGTATCTTGAACTTTTTATTGTTTTCAGATTTTTCCATTCATTTATACTTTTAGTAGCTCATAGATGCATTTTTCAAAAATATTCATTTGCTTGTTTCGTACAATCTTTTTACGTACGATATTCAAAAATGTTTACAAAGTTTTACAAAAAGAAATCTCATGTAAGCATTTTTGTATACCGGGAAACTGAATATTAGCATTTAAAATGAAAAAACAGTTTTAGCAGACGATATCTTAAAATGTACAGGGTGTCTGAAAAGTCCTGGACAGATTTTAAAAATTCATAGAAGAGCAACAAGTTGTAGTAGTAATATCTTGTTTGCGCTATAATAATACATAGGTTCAAGAATTTTTTATGATGTCGTAATAGGAAAAAAATAACAAAAAGAAATAAAGAAAGAAAAGTAGAAAAAGAAAATAAAATTAAAATTTTCTTTTTTTAGCTAAAGTAATCGCTGTATCGTCTCAACAAGAATTTCTTTTTCTGACTGCCGATATAGTCGGTATTACGGAGCAAACGACAAATTGTTGGTTTTCTATGCATATAAATAAATAAATAAATAAATAAATAAATAAATAAATAAATAAATAAATAAATAAATAAATAAATATATATATATATATATATATATATATATATATATATATATATATATATATATATATATATATATATATATATATATATATATATATATATATATATATATATATATATATATATATATATATATGCATTTTTATTTATTTTTTTTTTGAAAATTTCTGAATAAGCTCTATTTTGAACTAGCTACTAATGTCATCATTGAAAGAGAAATAGAACATTTCACAAAATTGGAAGTTCATCCACTTACAGTTTTTGAAACCAGTTTCCTGTGGAATTCAGACACACCTTCGTTACCAACGGTGTAACTGGCCTTGGTGATTTTATAAGCTTGACTCGACAGCACATCCAGCGTTAACCCTGAGGGAGAAAAACAAACACTAAATATTGATTGCACAGCCGAACTCCAATTAACCGACTCAATTGGAACCGGACCCCACTCAGATAATCAAAATTCGGATAGTTGGAGTTTCTCCGAAAAAAGGGCCATTTTAAATAAATTACTGTTTGCATGCTTGAAATACGAGAAGAAAAAACTTTTTTTTTGAAAGAAGAATAACTTTTAATCAATTAAACGAAAGACAATATACTTCTACATGTTAAGCATACTCACAAACTCACAAGTGTTGCACTTTAGAATACAGCAGTAGAATTGTAGTATGAGACCGTGACCCTCCCTCCTAAGAATGTTTGCGCTAGCGATCCCCCCCCCCCAAAACATTTATTATATTCAGCAGTCATTTTGCAAATGTTTTATTTTTAATGGTAAAGTACACAGTTAAAGCTTCTGCGAGCTCCTGATACTTTTAAATTCAGTAAAACTTCATTAATCTGGACCCTATTAAACCGGACTTCTGGACTACTAACCGGACATCCATTTAGTACATGCTTAAAAGGCGAGTTAACGCAATAAAGCATGTTTGTTGGCCTTATTTTGTATTTTTGCAATTTTCTCTCATACAGTTTTATATTTTACTAGCTGCGTCGCAGAGCTTTGCACGGACTATCTCGAAAATAAAAGTTATGTCAAGCGACGCGCGTTCAAAAATAAGGCTTGAACAAAAAGAAAGAAAAAAAATCATTAAAGTTTTGCGGCAGATTAGGGAAAAATAACCAAAAAAATAAACATTTTAAATCCCCCGATTAAAGGAAAAGTCCTTAAAACAAAAGCTAGAATTTTACTTGTTCATATTTGAGAAAAAAAATGACTACAGATCTTTCTTCTCAATGATTTTCTTCACGCTACGAATTTCAATAAAAGCATTATTACGGAAAGTTTAGATGAAGCACTAAATAAAAATTTGAATGGAGGAAAGCTTTGAAAAATAGATTTTATGACGAAATCTAAGCGACATAATTAATAGTTTTTAATTGATATCTCTGCCAATTATTATTGGAGGATCATATTAAATAGCCAGACATGAAGACAGGAAAATGACGAATCTATCGATACCTGGTTCGATGGTCAGTTCACTGGCGTTCGGGAGAAGAAACTCGGACACAGATACATACATAGGTACACGCATAGATACGCTCAGCTTTTCATAATAAAAGATTCTCTTGAATTCAAATTCAATTTTTACTGTGTTTGTACAGTAGCTTGTTTCTGTACCTTGGCTCTGTTTATAGGTTAATTTGTTTAATCCTTACTTTCATCAATTCGGACCACCTGGTTCCCCTCAGGGCCTGATTACCGCACAGGCCAACTAGACTTGGGCCTGGGGCCCCATGTTTGTAAGGGGCCCCCGATTTTTTTTAAAATTAATGCATATCATTAAAAAAAATCAAGTTTTTTGGGAAAATTATAAAAACTAATTATTTATTGATTTAAAGCATCATCTTTTAAATAATATTGAATATTATTTTGCTTTGACTTGAAGTGATAGAATAGGAGGGCGCCTCCATGTATTGTGGGCCTTGGGCCTCACTTTCAGTTTGTCGGGCCCTGGTTCCTATTGGAAGGATGAAAAATGACCGACTCCGGCTCCGATTTCGACTTTGGGAATTTTCGTCCCTTCGACTCCGACTCTGACTTCTTTACCCAAAAATCAGCCCGACACCGACTCCGCAACCCCGCCTATTACACTGTAAAAAAATTCCGAGACGTTACTAATTATTTTCGTGTAACGTTACAGAATTTCACGGGTTTTCACATATCTTCCCGTAAAATCAAATATCTTTGCAAAAACGTTTCCTGAATTGCTTCAAGTTGCATGAATGCAGACCCCTTACTGGTGTGAAAAATATTTTTAGCTACCAGTTTAAAGATTAACTATTTATTAAGTGTGTCGTCTCGTCTTTAGTTTGGTTAAGGCTCGTCCGGGTTGACTAAGCTCCCAATGAGAGCGAATAAGTATCTGGGTAGCTGCAATGCTGCAACAAAAGACTTGCAGGCAAGGGAACTGCCTGGTTCTTACTTGCAATTCTACCTTAGCGCTTTTGCCAAGGTTGCATTGATGCTTCTGGAGCTCTCTTAGCGACTCTGGAAGATTCTAATCAATTGTATTAAACCTAACGAATTTCCCTCGAAGGCTCTAAACTGGCTTTAACCATTGAGATCTCCATGATCTTTAGAAAGATTCAAGGATAGTTTTAGGAAGGTTACTGATTTTTAGCGGAAAACTTTCCTTGTTTTTGCAAGATATGTTATTTTCAGTAAGTTATTCAGTAAGTTACCGCCTTATAGCCAGGGCTAAGGCAGAAATACATCGCCAGCTCAGTCATTTCCAGCCGAGGACTGCAGTTTCGTGCTTATTAGCACTAATCAGCCCGGCATAGGAAAGTGCCTGGGCTGGAGGTGGAAAACCTCTTAAGGAAGCCAAGAGTGCCAAACAAACTGCTGGCTAATACAGTATTAGCACTGACCAGACGAGTGATCGAAGCAATGGTTCGGTTCAACTCGAAGACTGAAGGCAAGGTAGATATGTTACTGGCAAAAATAGGGCACATCAGCTGCCCATTATTTTCTATTATCGTTTCTGAGCTGTTTTTACATTGTAGTCTGGATCAATGAGGTTCTGCTGCATTGTCTTTTATTCGGAATTTTAGAACGAATTGGTACCGAATTGTTGGTCCGGTTCCGACAAATCCGGGTAGTTGAGATTCTAATCTCAAGTTCAGGAAGTTAAGATGAAAAAACTTCAGTTCACATTAGTATTATTTTGCGAGATAAGTTTCTGCTTCAGAACTTATGGCTTTTTCATGTAAACGGCAATCTGAAATCAATATTCTTCCCTTCCAGCCGTAACAATCGTTCACTAATGGAGAATGAAAGACAATAAGCTTAAAACTTCTTTTCAGAAAAGTTTTTTAACTTGTAGCTACTAAGAAAAAATAAAAGATTCAAAAACTCGTAGACAATAAACCACTGCTTCAACAGGTTATAAAATAGAGATAGCGTTCCGTGAGGTCATTTTTGCGAAAGATAATGAAAAAAGATTCACTTGACTTAGTGATGATATACGATATGATAGCACGCGATCAGCAGATTACCGTGCAGAATATTTATTTTTTGTAAATAAATGTCCGAATGGTTAGAGGTAGAGGATTGAGTGAACAAATATGGTTTTGAAGGGGATCCTCTCAAACGGTTCTAGCAAAACTCATTATAAAAATATTGTTACAAATTCTGTAAATAGTAATTATTTTTATGATTAATTTGTTGTAATCTATCTAAATTTGGCATTTATTCCATTACTAGTGGTACCCTCACGGCTTTGCCCGTAATAGAAAAATTAAAAGGTCTTTTGGTTCGCCTATATATTTAGAAATAACGTATGGTGTATTTTCTCGCCAATTGGCTCGTAACCATGTTACGGTTCCACGTTATGATTATTTTGATCTCGCCAATTGGGTTGTACCCATGTTACGGTTCCCCGTTATGATAATTTCGTAATTTACTCGTCCGTCTTATGATAATTTTGTTCTTAAAATTGGAGTAGAAAAAGAACCACATCGAATTTTCGAAAAATCGCTTCGAGGTGCACACCCCCATGTTACAAACTAACTTTGTGCCAAATTTCCTGAAAATCGGCCGAACGGTCTAGGCGCTATGCGCGTCACAGAGATCCTGACAGACAGACGGAAATCCGGACAGAGAGAGAGATCCTGACAGACAGAGAGACTTTCAGCTTTATTATTAGTAAAGATTTTTTGTCTAAAATTATCTTAGTAACGTAACCTGTAAATAGTTTCTTGTAATGTACATAAAACCCCCTAACATTCGACTGAAGTATATGGTCCCCGGATAACATTTGTGAATGGAATAAAAAGAAAACTTCGAGAAGCATTTCGAATTTTGTCGAAACTTCTCTAGGATTTATAACTAGCCTCCGCGCGTGACAAAGTTTTAGTTTTGCTTTTTTGAAACTGTCTGTTAACTAGCCGTTAGCTCTGTTATTGTGCCTTCGCACCGTGTTTTCGCGTATTTGGATGTAAATACGTGTGTAACCGTTGAGTTTACGGTGTTAATTGATATTTGTCTTATTGCTATGGTTGATTTAGCAGTTGCAACTACATCTCCTGTACATAGCTGTAAATAAATCTCCTGTGCTTTTCTCAAGAACTGTGTCGTCATTTAAAGAAAGTTTGAAGTTTTATCACGAACTCTTAACAATATGTATATGCAACCGTTAAAATGCACAACTTACTTGTTTCATGGAATATCTAGATATTGTATGAAATAACTACACATGTTAGTTAAAGGGAAAATAAACCATTTCCAAGTTATTTTCTAAATTGATTTAACATAAATGTCTAAAATTTTACCAAGAATAAATTTTATCCTTATTGCGGATGATTAGTTGATAGATAATAGGAAAAGGCAGCTGGTAGAATTTGTTAATAATTTATTAACATACATAAGCAAAATAGCGCAATAAAGCTAACGCTCAATAGGTGAAAAAAATTCAAAGGAAAAAATAAAAGAAAAAGTGACCATTGATTGGGGGTCAGTCAATCCAGAGGGGCCGTAACAAAGCTGAAGAAACACCTAATAAAGAAGACTATTATATTTTTACACTGGCAGCTAAAAATGTTTTTCACCACATTGTAAAATTGGCATTCATGGAACTTGTTGCGATTCGGGAAACTTTTTCGCCGCAAAACTTGTTTTTCACAGGAAACTGGAGAAAACAGTTGAAATCTCAGAACGTTACCTGAAAGTAACGTAACCATCAGTGACGTTTAGGTTTTTTTTTAATAGTGTTTTGCACCGAAAAGAAGGTTGATAAAACACGTTCCTGGCAACATTGTTATTTGTGCAATTTTAACGTTCTTATAATATTTCAAACATGAATACTTTTGTTTCCCCTAAAAATCAAAATAAAGCAAGACAAACAATAAAAGTTGGAGAATCCCATGATGTGTAAAAAAAGCTTACTACCTTGCACAGCACAGCAAATGAAATAAAAAGAGGGGGGGGGGGGGGAGTTCTGCTAACTGGAAGTTGATGAAGACACGAGAAGACACAACTATTCTGTCTCATAATACTTGCTTTGTAGAAAAAAAAAGAACCCCCCCCCCCCCACACACGCACTACCAGGGTCAATAATTTATACTTTCTTTTACTTATTTTTAGCTGTACCCCGCGGTTACGTATTATAACACAACAATGTATAAAAAAACTATTTAAAGTACATCACGCTATGATCTATATATGATATATTTTAATATATAAAAATTTTCTGTGCGGTCGTTTGTCACCATAAGGCTTTTAAATGGCTGGACCGATTTTGATCAAATTTTTTGTGTGTAATTCAGTTGTGGCAAGCATGGTTTCGAAGCGTGTTGGATCGAATCGAAACGTTTTTGTTAATTAATTATTTAATTTAAACATTGGATGATTATATCTCCCAAATGATTAATATTTATTTTAACCTATTGTTAAGCGAGAAAAGAAATAAATATTTAACCCGTTGCCAAAGGACAATAAGAAACCAGCTCTGCTTTTTGCAATGAAATTTCCTACTGTGGTATGTCAATTGAGAATAGATAAAACGTAGAGAGAGTGAAGCCTTCATTTCTTGAAAGCGACCATTTTAGTCCCATGATATATATTTTAAAGTTAAGTACTGGAAGAAATCGGGTTTCTTTCACTAACCAAATGATCAGAAAGTACCGTACCTAGCAACATCTGTTTCTCGGCTCAAATCCATCTGAGTTTTGGCACCAGTGGCAAGGATTAACAAACTAATCAGTACATTATTAAAGGAAAAGAC
This sequence comes from Uloborus diversus, assembly GCF_026930045.1. Classification (NCBI taxonomy): domain Eukaryota; kingdom Metazoa; phylum Arthropoda; class Arachnida; order Araneae; family Uloboridae; genus Uloborus; species Uloborus diversus. The sequence goes on along the minus strand of NC_072738.1, from coordinate 147,115,549 downwards.
GGTGGAATTTAAAGACGAAACAAATTTTAGTCAAGATAAATTACAACAAAAGATCAGCGCAGTGGAAGATTTTTATCCCTGGCGGAAAGATCAAATTAGGCAATATATGAGGGTTATTCAAGTACGCAAGGAAAGATATTAAGTGAGACAAATGCTCAGAGAGAAAGAGCGGGATTTAAAAGTTTTCGTTGAAAAGATCAGACCGCTAATCGGGTCGGAGTTCGCTTCGCTCACTGATCGGCTGGATTACAGTAAAGTGGTGGCTTGGCAAATTTGGCCACAAACAATAGAGTTGCGGGATTATTTGTTTGCATTTAAAGAGTGTTTAGTCATGTTAGTTGAAGAATGTTCAATTTACATCGTGAAAGGGGGGGGGGGGGGGTTCGCTTATTCAGGGAACTGTTTTCACCTTTATCATTCTTTTAAACGATATCCTTTCAATTATTTTATTCTTTTTTCATATGGGGAACGTTGAAGCGGGGGTTTGCCGTTTATTTTAGATGGGTAGTTAGTTTTTTTACGCTTAAAAATCTGAGGACGATTTTTATCTTTTGAGTATGGCTGAAGGAACGAATCATACAATCTATAATGAAGATCTTTCAAGTACGCGAGAAAAAGTAGTTAATAAAACAACTGCTCAGTGGGCATTAGATAAATCAAGTTGTAATAAATATACGCATTCTGACACCAAGCAGCTTAAAACATTAACTTTTTAATTTTTTTTTCAAGAAAAAGGTTCAAACACTTGATAGTTTGTTGAAATTTTTCAGCTTTTCAATTTACAAAGTGTTGAACAGAACAACGTCTGTCGGGTCCTCTAGTATTTAGTAAAAAAAAAATACCCACCCTTATCCACATCGATGTCTTCCGTTAAATAAGAAAATAGAAAGAAAAAAAAATAAATAAAAAATAATTGTAAACCCTCTATTTATAAATTAACTAATTTTCAAACGAGCCGGGTAGTAAATGTTGAAAATCTTCCCGCCCACAGCCAGGTTCGAACCCGAGACCCCAGGGTTGCTAGCCCAGCGTTATGTTCCCAGATGTACAGTAAACGAATGTATAAGAGTAAAAATAAAAATGTTAGAAATAGGAAAATTCATATAAGTTTCTCAAATATTCAGTAATGAATATGGTCGAATTTCGACCGCTGGGCTAACCCTTGTAATAATAATTTTTCCAAGAACAGTAAATCGTCAGATAAAAGTAGCACTGTCATTTTTTGATCTTTTTCTTCAAAGTGCGACTTTCCTCTTCAAACCTCCCCCCATTCTCGTCTTTCACTTAAAACTGTCTACGTACTCATAGCTAAAAACACCTGTAACGAGATTAAACACTTTTTGCGACATTCTTAGTTTTTTCTGTCTCTTTTTCTTTCAACATACGTGCGGTGACCTTTTTTCCTTCTATCTCCCGCATGACTTGGTTCAAATTGTTTTTCTCTTGTTTCATAAATTTGTTTAAAAAAAGAGAACTTTTATACATCTTCGTTTGTCCTCTTTTTGTCACCGGCTTCAGTTTTCTCTTCTTAAAACTTCACCATAACGTTCTTGAATTATTGTGTTCTAAATTGAGCTTTACAGAAATAAATTATAAATTAAAGTGTAGGTAATCTAGGTATATATATCTATCATATATATATATATATACTTGCTGCGTCGCCCGGCTTTGCACGGTCTACCTCGAAAATAAAAGTTATGTCAAAAGACGCGTGTTTAACAATCAGTCTTGAACAAAAAAAAAAAAAAAAAGTAAAATTTTGCTGTTGATTACGGAAAAAATAACCAAAAAGGAAATACTTTAAATTGCGAACGGGATCCCTAAGAGGCCCATTTTTATTGTTTGAAAGGGGACTTGATTGAGAACATTCTGCGCTCACGGAAGAGATGGACGAGATGAAAACAAAGAAATGCGCATTTGGCGACATCAATTACGTGTTTGGCATGGACATAACATAGCACTCCAATGTCCCCCGAAACTACCACTATGCGTAGTTTTACAGGTTGGATGGGGCCCTGGAGACAGCTTTGTTTTCTCTTTCTTAACTGGACCAGCAGCCGAGCTACTTCTGATCCAGCACCCTCAGGTGTATCGATTCACTTGGAGGACTTTGTGTCCTCGAACATATTTGACGTGCCCCAGTCACTATCAGCGAACACGGTTTGGCATGTAGCTAAGAATCAAATATGTCGTTTTTTAATTTAATTTTAATAAGCAATCTTTACTAATAATAAAGCTGAAAGTCTGTATGTCTGGATCTCTGGTTGCCTAGATTTCTGTATGTCTGGATGTCTGTTACACGCATAGCGCCTAGACCGTTCGGTCGATTTTCATGAAATTTGGCGCAGAATTAGTTCGTAGGGTAGAAGTGAGCACCTCGAAGCGATTTTTCGAAAATTCGACTTTGTGCTTTTTTTATTCCAATTTTAAGAACATTTTACCGAGCAAATTTTCATAAGATGGACGAGTAAATTACCAAATTATCATAAAATGGAACCGCAACATGTGCGAGCAAATGAACACAGCAAATTGGCGAGAAATTCATCGTCCATTATTTGTAAATATACAGGCAAAACAAATGACCTTTTAATGTTCTACTACGGGCAAAGCCGTGCGGGTACTGCTAGTTAAATAACAAACCATTTCAACCGGCCTTTGAATTTTCAGCGCATTCTGATTCTAGATGTCGGAAATATCCCATACCTCTTTTTCTAGACGATGTTTTTTCCTCGCAGCGTTGCAAAACTGAAGATTTACGCTAAGTGGATGGAGTTCCAAGACACTTGTGCTACTTTTAAGTTAGAAAGGTCCAAATCTGTCCGCTGCATTTGCAATGAAATCAGCTCAGGTGATAAACTTCTATTACGTTTCATAGTTAAGGAATGTAGCTGCATTATCAAAAATGTAGATTGCATTTTTAGATATTAGAGATGGGAAATGTCGTTCTTTTTTACTAGAAAATCGCTCGTCAAGGTATGACGGATGAAAATATTGCTTCTACACGATTGCCTGTTTGGTGATATTTTGATAGCTGACTCATCAAAGACGTGACTCAACAAAGACGAATGGTTGACCTTGTTTTGCGTGAAACAAGCGAAAGAAACCTGATTCCTTCCATTGCTTTGCTTTAAAATATAACACGTGACTTGGGACTTTTGCTTCAAGCATGAAACTCTTTACTCCCTCCATTTTATGACTCTTCTAAATGGTGAGAGCATTAGAAAGTGACGCGTTCGCAACAGCTTTAAAATCTCGTAACACTGGTCGTTGACATCCTTGTCAAACAAATATTGCAAAGCGCTAACTCTTTCATTCTAAGCAATCTTTAACAGCTGGCAACCCCTATTTGCGGCCACATTTAGATAGGCAACCTTAGTTTATCTCGTCCAGAAAAATAGCTTTAATTTGATAGATAAATGATGAATATACTTTACGAATGCATAAATGTCCCAAAATAGTACCTGTTCGTACCTGCCTCCGATGAGGTAGCGGCCAGTTGCGCAACGGCAACCATTACATTTCAAGTTCACTAGGTATACTTCTTTGATGTAGAGTACAGTTTTATTTCAATAACAACTTCCTCATTCCCCCCCCCCCCCCAAAAAAAGTCAAATAATATTAATTTGATAAACATACTTGCAGGCACTTTTTGTTAGGCAACCTAGCTAAAACACATTGCCCCTACCATAATTTAATATGAAAATGTGGTTTTGAATTTATGCTTGATGAATGTAGTAATTTTGCTACCAGATCTCGTACTATTACGTATTTCTGAATTTCGTTATTTTCATTCCAATATCGGGTTGTTCACACTAGAAAGTGCTTTAACAGAGATTCCACTATAGAATTAGGATTATTTCTAATTCCATCCCCTTCAAGCACGTAGCGAAGGACACTGCTTGTAATTACTTCCAGCCAATTTCAATTCATTATTTTCAGTGCAAAATTTTTCATTAAATAAACCGTATACTATAAATATAACTGGTAGTCAGAAAGATAAAATCAATTAAATTGATTAATATAAATTTAAACAGCTTTTATCCTTGGCTATCAATGTTTTCGAAATTAACATTTATTATCTGACCAGAATTAATTATTTTTCAACGTTAACAGTAATTTTGTAACAAGGTTCCTTTGCAATTAAAAATATTTCCTTAAAGAAATAAAAAGCATTAAATTACATTAACAGCTTTAAACTGTCAAATAATCCACCAACGCCATTGTTTATCGCCTATCTCGCCAAGCGGACCAAGCTACACAGATTTAGCCAATGAGCGAGTGAAACTTTGAGAATAAAAATTGTGTCAAGTGACATATATTCAACAATCAAGCTTAAATAAAAGAAAAAACAAACACCATGCAAAATTACCCTTCCAAACAATGACGACAGATATTAAAATAAGTATATAATATAAATTAAAGAAATTAAAATGCGAAACATGGATTTTAAAAGCGTAACCATGGACACACGAAATAAAATAAGTTTAAAAAATTAAATGCAAAATAAGGAAAGAAACAATGGATTCAAAAAGCGTAACCACGGAAACGCGAAAATAAAATGGCTGACAACCTGAATCAAAATGACATTTTTCGAACTTGATTTAAAAACGCTTGTAACTTTTTTTCCTTTGAAGATAGAAGCTAAGTTTTTCGACCAAAAGTCGAGAGAGATCTGGAGTAAAAAATGTCGCTTTTTCTAATGGTGTCAAAAAGAAAACTGTGGGACAATTCCTTCAATTTTATTGATAGATTTAATGAAGAAAGTAGTGCCTAAATTTCAGCTAAGCCTAAAAAAACGTTCGAGGTAAAAACGCAAATTACTCCCGCCGTAGTTAAGTTAGAGCATTGAAACAAATTGCTTAGAACGCAGAAAAATTCTACCCGATATATAATATAAATATGTGCAAGCAATTTTTCACCTCCGATATTTGGGGAGTTTATGAGAAATTGGGCCTAAATTGGAATTAAAAAAAAAAGAAATGTTTATCGGATTTTTTTTCGAAAATATAGCCTATGTCACTCAGTAAGAAAGAACCTTTCATATAGTGAAGGAATTTTTCAAATAGGTGCAGTGGTTCCGGAGATTACCTCGAACATATAAACACACAAAAATCCGCCCTTTCTCTTTATAATATTAGCATAGATAAAGCTGAAAGTCTTCTGTCTGGATCTATCTTTGTCCGGATCTCTGTCTGTCTGTCAGGATCTCTGTGACGCGCATAGCGCTTAGACCGTTCGGTTGATTTCCATGAAGTTTGGCACAAAATTAATTTGTAGCATGGGGATGTGCACCTCGACGCGATTTTTCGAAAATTCAATTTTGTTCTTTTTTTATTCCAATTTTAAGAACATTTTCCCGAGCAAAATTATCATAAGATGGACGAGTAAATTACCAAGTTATCATAACGTGGAACCGTAACATGGGCAAGGCAATTGACAAGAAATTCATCATACATTGCCCTTAAATATACAGGCGAACCAAAAGATCTTTTAATTTTCTACTACGGGCAATGCCGTGCGGGTGCCACTGGTTAATAATATAAGACTTTTAAAATTATTTTCAATTTTAACTCTTGACTCCACAGTTGCGAATTAGGTCGGGGTTTTTTTAAAATTTTTAATATTATCATTGCTTGTGCCAGTTTTAATTTCTTTCACAAATTTGAGGATATTGATTGTGACACAAATCTTACTACTATTATATATGAGGAAGTTTGTCTGTATGGATGTATGGATGGATGTATGGATGTTTGTTACTCTTTCACGCAAAAACTACTGAACGGATTTTGATGAAACTTTACAATAATATAGCTTATGCATCAGAATAACATATAGGGTAGTTTTCGTCCCGTTATGGGGCGCAAAACCCCCTTAGGGGATCAATAAAATACAATTTTCGTATAAATTCTCTAATATAGGGATGAAAAAATACTTGCACATATTTACGTTATATGTCCATCGAAAGCTCTGATTTTTCTGCTGAAGATGGCAACTATTTGAAATTTCTAAGTAGAATAAAAAACGATTTATGAGCTTTTTAGTTCCATGTTCGAAGGCTTTCATCAACTCAATACAGTATTTAGTGTATCATCTCAACTCCCTGTCGATGCGACAATTGTTGTATTGTTGACTATCTTTGCTTTTCGTGACTGTTCAAGGCTTTTCTCAAGTCAAATCTTGAAGTAAGATTTTTGCACAAGATTGGCAAATAATATATGATTTGGCTGATCATTTTCCATTTAAAACGGAACTTTAATGTAATTAATGTTTTTTATTATTATTTATGCTGATTGAACACTTACTCATTATCCAATCAACCAGCAGATCGCCAAAATTTTTGCAGACAGATTTCCGTAGCTGATGCATTTGGCAGTTTTTTCAACTCGCTATTCTTGAAACCGAAGACTACGTCATAATGTTTCTCAGCTTTCACCATGTAAACAAAATATCGCCAATCAAAGAATTTTCAAAAGACTTTTTTTACTGTGTTAAATAATCCAGCAACTAAATTAGGCAAATCCATAAACAGCACAAAAACTTCCATTAATTTTCCTTTTTGCACAATTTCAAAACAATCGCCAAATTTTACTACTTATTTTGGAAACATTTCGGATGAAACTCTTTAGCACCATTTTATGGTGACCAAAAGTATCTCAGCACCTGGCGATAATATTTTTGTAACAGCCCACAATGATTGAAATTTCTCAAAATAACTAAAGCAAGTATAAAGGGATTACGAGCAACTTCAATAGCAATACAGAGAAGGTTTTAGACTCCATGTTAAAAAAAAAAGTATCAACAGATTAATCTTTTTAAACATGAGAAGAATAATTTCATGTTTTGGAAATTTGTATATGCTTAAATATAGTGCTTTCGTTTCTAAATCAATACTATTTTGTTCTTTATACTTATTGCTATTATACTTTTATGGGTAAGGGAAGAAACTCGATTTTTTAATCACGTCAAAAAGATGTGTTTTAAATTCTTTCACTTAAACCAGAAAACAAAAGCAAGTAACGATTTTTTCTTATAATTATTACTGACCCAGGCAACGCCGGGTATTTTTGCTAGTTGTGAATATACCAATAGAAATATTAATGAAATAATGTGATGATAAATGATAACACCCCAAACATGGCTTACATGACTGTAATTTTTATGAATAAAAATTAATTTCTAATGATAATAAATTTCACCTACCGTTAGCGAGAATAAAGCGTATTATATTTATTTTCAGTCTCAACACCAACGACCGTGTTTAATAGGCACTAAAGAATTAATTTTTTTAATACTATAAGTAATTTATTCTACCACGATATATTAAAATAAACAGCTATAACCTAGAATAGTTAGTAAAATAGCCTATTATGTTGTAGTGAGTTTACTGTAAAAAAATGTTTTAGTGATAAGAATCGTTTTTTTTTAAATATTCTTTACAACCATGTGTGTGTGTGTGTGTGTGTCAATAGTTACTTGTACTTCAAATAATGCATCAAAGGCAGTGATAATTAATATTTTTTAGTCCTGTTGTTAGTTCATGAATTTAAAAAAATCGCGTAAATACTTAACAGGCCTAAGAATTGAAATATTTTTATAACAATGATTTTTATTATTAATTTTACTGCTTTTAGAATAATATATGAAGTAAACATGACTTCGAAATATTGTTTCAATTATTATTACTGCTTTTAGAATGATATGTGAAGTTCGAAATTCGAAACATAGTTCTAACAATGATTTCTATTATTATTACTCCTTTTAGAATAATATATGAAATAATCGCGACTTCGAAATATTGTTAGAACAATGATATCTATTATTACTGCATTTAGAATGATATGTGAAGTGATCATGACTTCGAAACATAGTTATAATAATGATTTCTGTTATTATTACTACTTTTAGAATAATATATGACGTAATCGTCACTTCGAAACATAGTTATACCAATGATTTATATTATTATTACTGCTTTTAGAATAATGCATGAAATAATAGTGATTTCGAAATATTGTTAAAACAATGATTTCTATTATTGTTACTGCTTTTAGAATAATATATGAAATGATCGTGACTTCGAAATATTGTAAAAACAATAATTTCTGTTATTATTTCTGCTTTTAGAATAATATATGAAATAATCGTGACTTCGAAGTGTTGTTAGAACAACGATTTCTATTATTATTACTGCTTTAGAATGATATATGAAGTAATGGTGTTTTTGAAGCGTTGCGGATAAGAAACAAGGGGAAAAACTGCTCGAGAGTTGATGTTAGTTTGACGAAAATAGAATTTTTACGCGGTTTCACTTAAAATCTGTCCGTCCCAAAAATAATTCCACATTTTTCAGTAAAAAGGGGGAAAAGACAGATGTCAGAATTTAGATTTGCTGCTCTTTACTCAGTGTTTAAATTTAAAGAAGCATTGAAAGTCATACGTTGACCGCCTCCAGCTTTTAAAAGCCCAATCATGCGTCATGCGAAAGTAAGTTTAAGCGTAATTTTTAGTAATGAAGAATGTTTTAAGATTTACACGTAACTCCGAGAAATATAATCTTAACTAACAATAAAGCTGAAAGTCTGGATCTCTGTCTATAGATGTCTGGTTGTCGGTGACACGCATAGCGCCTAGACCGTTCGGTTGATTTCCATGAAATTTGGCACAAAATTAGTTTGGAGCATGGGGGTGTGCACCTCGAAGTGATTTTTCGAAAATTCGATTTTGTTCTTCTTCTATTCCAATTTTAAGACCATTTTAACGAGCAAATTATTATAACGTGGACGAGCAAATTACCATAACGTGGACAAGCAAATTATCATAACTTGGGCGAGCAAATTAACATAACATATTGGCGAAAAATTCCTCATCCATTATTTGTAAATATACAGGAGAACCAAATGATCTTTTAATTTTCTTCTACGGGCAAAGCCGTGCGAGTACCGCTAGTCAAATATAAAAGCAAATTAAAAAAGATAGGATAAAAATTAGTGCTTTGGCAGTGCCGGATGGCTTTAGGCAGTGCCGAAAACTTGAAACTGCCGTCCATACCCAGCTTCCTTTAAATTTTTATAACTATCAACGAAAACAACCCTGATAGAAATATATCAAGTTTCTGCCCAGGGCAATTGCTCCGGCTTGCTGCCCTATAGATCCGGCATTAATTTTGTACTTTGAAATTACAGTAGAACCTGGGGTGCCTCGATGGGAGGTTACGTAAAGTTACACAAACGCAGTCAAAAATCGGTTCGCTGACCACAACAGTCCCACAATAGCGTAGCCGACCACGCGTCTGAGCCGCGTGGCATGGCTCCTCGCAGCTATCGAAACTGTCGACCAGCGCCCTCTCGATGAGTTAACTTACCCCACCATCTATTAGAAATTCACAGAACTAAACAATTAATTAAACATTTAAATTACAAATATTTCGGTGCCGCCTGCCCTGTCTAGTGGTCAGAGAAGTCTGGCTGCGACAGGAAGGTCCGGGTTCGAATCCCGGCTCGGGCATGGACGTACTTTCTCTCTCCTGTCCTTGTCCTTCCTTTGTGTGAATGTGTTGTTATGCTGTGAAGGGTTGCCTGCCCCATTAACGGGTCCTTATGGCATATGTGTACTGTAAAAGTCGGACTCACACCAAATGACGGTACAGTTGGAAAAGTGAAGCAGGGCACCCCAAATTGCCAGCCTAGCTGGCACACGACAACAACAACAAATATTTCGGTCAATCTGATTAAAAAAAAAATAATAGCTGAGAGCCTTCCTCAATAAATGGACCATTCAACACAAAAATAATTTTTCAATTCAAAACTGTAGTTCCTGAGATTAGCGCGTTTAAACAAACAAATAAACTCTTCAGCTTTATATTATTAGTATAGATTAGCTGTAGTAGTTCGGAGGGAGAAAGGAGCAGGGCCGGATTTAGGGGAGGGCAAGCAGGGCTACTGCCCCGGGACCTCCACAACAGAGGGGCCCCCAACATAAATTTTTTACAAAATATCCTAACTTTCACGGTCGAAAATATCGATATATACATATATATCAATATATTTGGGTATATATCAAAGTATCGGGTATTTTCGAAAATATAACGATCTTTTCTACCCTGATTAGGGGCCTCCACACTTCCAAATCCGGCCCTGAAGGAGCAGCATCTTTTAGCTCAACTTAAAATGTGCAAGGGTGCTCCGATGGTAGGTTACGAGGGGATACTACCCATAAAAAGATTTTTTATTCGACAATTTTGTCAGACGATTCGACAAATTTGGAGTCAACATTTCAAGATTGTAATAATTATTATTATTGTAAATTTTAATTTTCAATGACACCTAATGTCTGTTTTCATCAGGTATAGGCATGTGCGCATGCATTAGCAATTTATCATTCGCTCAAACTTGGAATCATTCTTGAATTCTCCCCTACTCAAAAACACTTCCAGGCGCCCCACCTACGGATAGCATACAGCAGGATTCCGCTCCGTCAACTCCCGCTCTTTTCTACATTGATTCTTGTGCCATGGAGCAGGGGCGGCAAATAGGGGGGTCAAGAGGGGGTGGTCGCACCCCCAAATTTTTTGAGCAGAATGATGGAAAATGGGTAATTTCAATTTATGTAAGTCGGAAATCAGTATTCATTAAAGGAAATCTCGCTGGTTCTCAGCAACTATTTGATGAAACTCGACACACTATCAGACTAGAAAAAGTGTTTTTCGTTATTTGGTTGATTGACTTAGAAATTCATGAAGCTGACTTAGGAATTCATGAAGTATTTTTGACTTTTTCAGAACATAGAAAACTGGTAGAGAACCATGGTTAATTTTAACTAAAAAAGACACTGTCTCATATTGGCTAAATATTTCACACTTGTGTACCCAGTGTAACAATAGGAGAGGCTCGTGAAAAGTGGTGTGGAAGCATGGTTTTTACAAGAAAATTCCTTGATATTTTACATTCACGTTTACGCTCATTTTTTAAGTGTATATTTATTTAATGAGTGTTCATCGCTTTCTTCTGCTAGAAACACGTTTCAGCTGCTCAGTACATTATGATGCTTTCATAGAAACTTCTTAAAAATTCATGTGATTATTGAATAAAAAAAGACATATCAACCAAATACCTCTCATGGGGCTCTATAATTATGCAATCGCGGAATGACACAAGATAATCTTCAAGAGTTAAAACGGTAAAAACATTTCTCTATAACTTTAAAGCAGTGATTTGACGACTGGAAAAATTATTGCAAAACGATTCTTTCAATGGTGAAAAAGCTCATGCCCTTTAGCATGTATGACTTCGTTTGAATTGTTATCCAATTTGTTTGCATCGGAATTTGAAAAATGCTTTACTCTATCAAAATCTATATCTTCAATCCGCTACTCGACTATTCAAACCACAGTTCAATCTACAATTAATCTGTGCACCCTACTACCACAGTTCAATCTACAATTGAAACTGAAAATAGATTTTTTATAAATGTATATTTCAATCAATCGTGAAATATTTCAAAAAAATTCTTTCTCCAAGCCAATTTTAAAGAGGCGCGAAAAAAAAAAAAGGATTGGATTTTGAAAACGAAAAATAAAATGTTTCAACTGTGTGAGTAAAATTTTTAGCATGAGGCAAGAAAAGTTACAAGCAATATACCGACAGAATGGTTTTCACATCCAGAGACTGCAGCTTTGTCCTTGTTATGGACTCATAAGTCTGGAATAGTGAATAACAGAGCTGGAGGCAAATGATGTCTCATTGAAGCTGAGAGCACCGACATGACTAGATTATTCAATGATGAAAAGTTTAAGCCCCTCACAGTTTTTGAAGTAGCCAGGGTGATTTTGAAGAGCAAGATATAAAAAGTGTTTTCATACATAACTTTGTGTTACTTCAATTATTTTTTAACTATTACAATCAGCTTAGCTAATAGAGAAAGATTTTTTTTTAATGTCTCAGGAGGTTAGAGAAATATTTTCGAAGCACAAAGGGGAGGGGGGGGGGGACTTTTTCATTTAGCTGAACTGGCAAAACAGCACGACATTGGGCACTGATAGATTAGTAACACGATTCCCCTGCTCTTCCGAATTCCAAAAATCATGCATTATAACTTTTCCGAAAGGTATAAAAACTTTAGTAGCGAGGTGTTTTGTATGATAACTTTTTAGTCAATGAATCAAAATTTTAATTGTTTCTAAACACTAATTTTATTCATACTAAACCGATTTTACGACAACTTCTTGTTAACTAATGTGTTTGGTTTCGCTTTGGGGTTATACATATTTAAGAAACTCGACCCCCCAAATGAAATGGTGAAATTCCGCCCCTGCCATGGAGCATGAGTGTGTAATATTAAGCTTTGTAACAATTAATTTAATTATTCATTGTTTTCAGTGGCGGCTTTTCGGAGGGGGGGAGCAAGGGGGGGGTGCGGTTGCCCCCCACACTATATGGTTCATTTTTTTTTATTTTCCAATGTATGAACCACAACCGGAATTTATATTTAAAAAAAAGCAGAAGTTTCAAAATTTTCAGATTATAATTATTTGTTTTATTGTATATATTTGTTTACAAAACATTATTTAGCACAAGCAGTAACTTTTAGTTAATGTATTCTTGCTTAGATATTAGTAAATCAATTGTTTTACTCAAACAAGTCAACCTTGCTTAATGAAATTATTACCAAGTGTTTGTGACACCTCGAAATACTTTGGGGTAAAAGTAATTCATGTCAAAATGTTTCTTTGGGGAAAGTTATTGTGTACTAATTGATCAAAATCTGAAAAAAAAAAAAAAAAAGAGTTTCACTAAAAAAAAAAAAGCCTCAGCAAAATTTTGTACTTTTTTTCCTCTTTTTCATTTTTCATTTTTTTTCTTGCTGCCGCTAAAAATCCAATGGCTTTCTGTTGTCATTTTTTTTCGCCCCCACCACCCTTTTCAGTCCCAATCGGCACCTCACATTGTTTTAATATTTCGATTAAAAGTGCTGAAATTGAACTTTTTTTTAAAATATGAAGAACTCTTCAACTTAACGTAGATGGCCTTCCCGTTTCATAGCAAAAAGCAACTTTTTTGGCATTAATAACGCATTTTGATTCAAAAAAAAAAAAAAAAAGATAATAATAATAATAATAATAAATGTTAAACTCTACGTAGCATAAAATAAACAACCCAAAAAATAAAATATGTCCCAGAACCGAAACGGCAAGAGCAAGCTCAGAATTCTAAACTTAGAGATAAAAAAAAAGAGGGAAGAAAAAAAGAAGGATTTTGTGTGTGTATGTGTGTGTGCCAGCTTTTGCATGTATAAAATGTCTTTCGCTCGGCGTATTAAAGTTTCTAAGAACTAATAAAAAAAAAAAAAGAAGTTTCCTTGAAAGTGCATATCCTATTTTATTTGTAGATGATAAAAGTAAAAGTACTTTTTTCCATTTGTCGTCAATCATCTTTGATGAATGGGTTCAGCAAACGTGCCGCCGTTTGTTTCCAACTTGAAATTCGCCGAGTTTGATGTCGCCGTTTTGATAGGTGGAATGATCTATTTTTGGAGCCCCTTGGCATTAAAGTTAGGGATCGCGGCGTGCATTAAGTTAATCAAGAAAAGCGTTTCCAAATATTGAAGGTTTTGTTGGTTTCGTGAACGTAGCGTGTGACAACCGGCTCTTAATCGCTATTTAAAGAATAATTTTTCAAGTACGCAAACGATTTTGTGAAGAGTCGTTTGGAAGCTGATGCGGATAAATAAATAAATCTTTATCTTTACTAATAATAAAGCTGAAAGTCTCTCTGTCCGGAGGATGTCTGGATGTCTGTAGGATGTCTGTGACGCGCATAGCGCCTAAACCGTTCGGCCGATTTTCATGAAATTTGGCACAAAGTTAGTATGTAGCATGGGGGTGTGCACCTCGAAGCGATTTTTCGAAAATTCGATGTGGTTCTTTTTCTATTCCAATTTTAAGAACAAAAATATCATAAGATGGACGAGTAAATTACGAAATTATCATAACGTGGAACCGTAACATGGGCACAAGCCAATTGGCGAGATACGAAATGATCATAACGTGGAACCGTAAGATGGGTACAAGCCAACTGGCGAGAGAATTCACCATACATTATTTGTAAATATACAGGCGAACCAAAAGACCTTTTAATTTTTCTATTACGGGCAAAGCCGTGCGGGTATCACTAGTAAAAAATAAATAATAATATAAAAGAAAAGAAGACACCGAAAATGAACTTGTTGACTATTCTTTTTTCACGGAGTTGCTTCAAAATATGCTACGTTTGTTAAAAAATGAAAACTAATGAAAAACTAAATGCAATGCAATTGATGTATTATTTACAGAAATTTGGTGAGAAAGCAAAAGATAAATCTCAAAACGAGATTCAAGACAGGTCCGTCATTGCGGGAGCTGGAGATACGGAGGAGGAAATCCCCCTTCGTAGGGAAATTAATATTTACATATGCATGAGTGGGTTTTTGATATTTAATGTATTTAGGATATAGTTTTTTTTTTTCAATTTTTTTGCATGGCTGGCATGGTAAAAAGCGCAAAATCCTATTTTGTATTTTTCGCATCGTTTCTAAACGATCTTCTTTTTCTTATGAAACTAGTTTTGCAGATGATATGAACACGTTTTGGTGACGTGTTATTTGAAATTTAATTGCTTTTAAAATTTTAAAACATCCATTTTAAATTTAATTATATTTATAAGCATAAATTAATCAATTAAGAAAATTTTTAAAGCCTTAAAAAATTAGATTTAAATTAAAAAAAAATCTGATTTAAATAAAAAAAAAATTCCATTTTTAAATTTTTTTTCGAAAATATGATTTTTTACGCCCTTATCATCATCTTTATTATCAAGGGCGCCCATACGCAAAATTTTAAGGGGGGGGGGGGGGTAAATTTTTTTCCCATGGTTTAGCAGAATATTTTACCCATGGAAACCGATTTCAGTACAGATTAGAGATATTAAAATTTGACATTTTTAATAACTTATTCATTAATGGCTGGAAAAGAAATTTTTATACATTTTTGCGAAGAAAAAAGCACTAAAAGCAAGGAAGTTCTCATTTCTAAAGGGGGGGGGGGCTTGAGCTCCCCCTTGCCCCCCTATATGGGCGCCTTTGTTTATTATTATTATATTCCAAACTGATACTATAGGTTTATGGTAACTAAAATAGGAAATAAAAAACTTTGATTCGAATCTGTTTAAATATATCTTGTAAAGACTGCATTCATTGTAGTTTTATATCTCGTTATGCTAAGATTGCAATCATTGTGGACATCGTTAAATTAAATTGTCTATTTAAAAATTAAGTGAATGGTAGAATTTTATCATCTGCAAAGCTGATATTGAAAAACCCACGCAAAATCTCATTGGCAAATTATCAAAGCTCTTCTCAAGTTTATTTTCAAATAATGCAGAAGCATCTGTAGAAAAAATAAATGAATTTTCATTAAATTTTTTCTATTGCGTTTATAGACTTAGCCAATGAAATATATACAGTAAAACCTGTAAAGTTGACCACCTGTCTAAGTTGACCGCAATTTTCAGGCACAGAATTAGATCTTATCATATAATTCAACTTCTATAAGTTGACCACCTGCTTAAGTTGACCACTAAAGTAGTGCATTGCAAGTGGTCAACTTACACAGGTTTCACTGTACTACAAACATTACAATGGGGTCGCTTCCAATATTTTAAAAGTATTTTTTTCTGAAAGAACATGCTAAAAAACATAGGATCTAACCATTTTTTAAATAATTTATTTAAGTTTAATATTTTTAAAAAATTACTTTTAATCGGTGCGCTTTCATTGTTTAGAGTTCTTGCCGATGATATCAGAAATGATGAAATGTTATTCTGTGTTTCCATTCCCAGAGCAAAATATTTAATTCCCATCTTTATTCACGTGTATTGGCAACGATATGGTTGATAGCAAGCGTAGAGCGCAATTTTAATTCGCTTCTTGATTATCATTGCGTGGAAACCCGATAGAAAGATGCGCCAAAAGTATCATTTGTGACGTCATCAAGACCACGCCTTGTTTGCAAAATCGGACATTTAAAAAAATTAATTAAAAAATAACTGTTGGGAAAATGAAAGTATTTTCTGGGTCCATGTTATTTTCTTTGCTTATTCTATCAATTTCAGTGACTAAAAGTACTACTTTTGACTGAAGGAAACAACTCCATTGGCTGTCCATTTGTAGAGTAGCAACGACAAACACATGTACCACTGATATCAGAAACATTATTGTTTTTCCCATCTCAAAAGGCCCAAAGCTTCTAAAGAAGTTTTCACTTCAAAAATATTACATAAGCTTAAAAATGTTTTCTTCTGGAGAAGAAATGCACTGACCCGGGTGAAGATCGGGCTCATGCTCCTTGAGATTACTTACTCAAAAATCGGATTACGAGACTCACGCGCCGCTGAAAACGCTACCGAGGTTCGCAGTTCCCAACGAAAGCAACGTAGTAAAGGAACTCAGAGAAGCCGCGCATGCGCTGAGTTACCAATGTCGGTGACGGTGTCGCGAAATGAACGGTTTTTCCCCACTTCAAAAATGCTCAACGTGCCAAAAGAAGTTTTCACTTCAACTAGTTATCAATCAAATATTTTTGAAAGGTTATAAAATTGAAGAGTTTAAAAATATCACATGTTTTCCTCACAGCAAGAAGTTTTCACGAAAACTGAAATTTCCAATAAAGCCTTGATGTACAAGGTATTCCAAAAATGACTAAAACATCGGAAAATTCAATAAAAACTAAACGGGCAGCGATAGAAATATACCGTTCTTTGCATTATGCTTAGGACAACAGTAAAATTTTCAAACAGATAAACTTTCAAAATTAGTTACAATGCTTCTAAAAAGATGGCGCTGCAGGTACTTTAAAAGGTATAAAAGAAAACGCAGTCTGTATGATCGCCAAAATGACCGGTATGTTTGAAAAATCAATAAAAACCGACAGAAATACACTGTTTATTTGCAAAAAACTTGAAAAAACAGTAAATTTTCAAACAGACATACCAGCAGCTTCCCCTAAATACCTGCAGCGGCATCTGTTGAGAAACATTGTAACTAATTTTGAAAGTTTGTCTGTCTGAAAATTTACTGTTGTCCCAGGCAAAATGCAACTGTATATTTCTATTGCTGCCCGTTTAGTTTTTATTAATTCTTCAAATGTATCAATCATTTTTGGAACACCTTGCATTAGTTAACGAATATAAAGAGAAAAGTATTCTCTTAACTTGACACACTTCATAAATTTGCTGATTCATTATCGAAATCAAAAGTTGTGAGACTGATATGACCACATCAGGCGAGGTTCACATTATTTCGAAAACTTGGGCTCTTTGACGAAAATTGTCATTTGTTTACATTTTGTCTTCTGATAAAGCCGACTCAAAAGACACGGTTTTACTTTTTGCCTCACGCGGCGAATCTTTATCCAATACAATATGAAGCACTTAAAGTGATTGTGTTTTGAACTCTCATGCCCTCAACGCTGTAGTACTGCTGCCAGGGGTGCCCACAGGGGGGGGGGGATTATGGTGCAAGTTGCGTCATCAAAAAGGGGGAAGGGTAAATTTCTTATAAATTTATTCAGTTTTGTTTATTGATTTATTTTAAATTTAAATTATTTACTTTATTATATTCTGTTTGCATTTGTTTGGTTTGTGTGTGTGTGTGTGTGTGTGTGTGTATGGTATAACATTGGCGTAGCACAGAACTTTTATAAAATAATACTAATAATAATAAATGATTATCAAAAATAAATAAATAAAAAATATTGAAAAAAATAAACAAAATAAAAAAGAGAGCTAAAAATAAAAATAAATAAAAGGAAAGAGGATTGAGGTTTTTTTTGGGGGGGAGGGGGATTGGCACTTCTGACTGCTGCTCAATAATCAATAATCGTTATGAAATTCTTAAATTCAAATTGTGTGAGGAAGGAAAATGTTACCATACTATTCGGAAATGCTACATTTTTTTGTTCATCGTTTTAACTTTCCTGTACTTAAAGCTTAAAGCATTACAAGAGTCAAAGAGTAATAATAATGATAAAAAAATAATAAAATAAAAATAACTATAAATAATAAAAAAGAACTGTGATAAGGATTATTAATGAGAAGCATTAATAATTATTGTTATTTATAAATTAATTATAATAATTAGTAATGAAAACTAATAATTATTATCAATAATGACAGTAATAGTGATAATTATAATAATTCTCATATAAATAATAGCCAATGATCGAGTAACCCGCGTGTTTCAACAATGAAACTCGTGCCACGGCATGATTATTTGATTACATGTTTTGGTAATGCTTAACATGCAAGGAAAGGCTTTATTGTGAAAAGACTGAACTCGATCCGGTGCCTCGTCTGTTTTACTGGTAAGACTGATTTCAGAGGAATGAAGAAACGAAAAAGCGGTCAACTGTGTACGCTGGAGTTTAGGGGCTATTCATTAATTACGTAAGGATGATTTTTGGCAATTTTTGACCCCCCCCCCCTCCCCCGTGTAAGGGTACGTAAGATTTGTCATCCCCCCTTCTTTCGTAAGATTCCATTTCGTTTTTCAAAATAATAAAATAACAAATCTTACATCACTGGAATCGTTGTTAAAAAAAATTTAAAAATCTTTTTGTGTAGCGAAATAATTACTAATAAGTTCGAATCTAGGTTGAATATTTTTCCGACATTTTTTTATGTGTATGATGCGATATTAATCAAAAATAAAACATACCAACTATAGTGCGATTCATTCATTATATTTTAAACCCTTTTTTTGTAAAACAAATGAAAACAGTTCATCCTAATACCCTAATACGTTTTTTACCTTTGAGCGCAAATGAAATATAATCCCTGCTAAACCACTTAACGGCGCGATTTCAAATATAAGATATCGACTTCGAAAATCTTATATAAGAACTTGTTTGACACCCCCCCCCCCAAGTAAAGATATGTAGAGATTTTACCAACCCCCTCGGGACCCTTACGTAATTAATGAATGGTCCCTTAGGGTTAATCCACTGAAGTTAGGGTTAAACTTTCAACTATCAAAATATCAACAAACAGGTAATTGCTTCGTTGAAATGTAGAAGAAGAGAAGCAATTTTCACCCGTCATACCTTGAGGGGTTAGGGGCGGTTTTCCGCCCCAGATAAGCTCTCTTTTTCGAAAAGGAGGCAGCATCTTACCTCTCAATGGAAAAAGAGATGTTTTGAAACATTATTCAAATAAGATATACAATGCATGTTAAAAATTAAAAGAAGAGCAAACTCCTGCCAGAAATATTGCTAAACATCAACTAAACCTGCGTTATTAAAGCGATAACTTCAAAAATTTTTGGGAGAGCGCCCTCTATCGCCAAAACCATTTAAGATCGTCTTAAATTTTGGCTTCAATTTCGTAAATGTTCCGAGAGACAGTCCCTGAAAATTTCCCTTCCGAAGGTAGGCCAAAAAACATTTTTGAAGCTTTAATTTGGAAAAATTTCCAGAGGGCGCCTTGAATCTTTCCTCCCTCTAACATGACCTGAAATCGTCTAAACCTTCGTTTTTCGATATCGAATATTACTGGGAGAGAACGCCTGTAGCCCCCTCTCTCAAAAACAGTCGAAGGTAATCTACAGTTGCGCTTTTAGAAATTCAATTGCAAAATTTGCCGGGGGAGGAAACCCAAAATTCTCCTTCCATTTTTAAAGATTGTCTAAAACTGCTTTTCTTATACAACAATTTCGGGACTTTTCTAGGAAGAAATTCCCGGATCCCCCTCCACTTCTGCAGGAATATTTTACTTATGATTAGGTTCTAACGTTTCATAATAAATTGCTAATGTTATTTTCAAAAATGAATTTCTATGAAACGGCATTGGGGAGGACATCATCCTTAAAGTCCATCAGAGAGACTAGACCCCATAGGTACGCCCCATAGGCAAGTGTTGAAATGTTATGAATTTCATTTGTGTGAAAGGGAGTAAAAATGCATTTGAAGGATGTCAAAAAGAGCTTCCATTCAAATTAACCTGGCTTCATTTAGCGAAACATAAGTTCTTCCTCTCTGCAGCACTGTTTCATGAAAACATTAAAAAAAAAAAAAAAAAGCAACTCAAATGAAATGTTTATGCTTGAAAAAGAAATGATGAGATTAAGTGCGTAATGTAGAAGTTGATTATGAGAAGCTTCCTTGCCAGTCAATCACAGCCAATTCAGTCTGATTTCAGCAGCCCACATTACAGCAAAACATTGTGGTGCTCTATTTTAATCCCATTGTTTTTTTTTTTTTTTTGAGCTAATGGGGGTACCTATGGTACCCTTGGTGACCGTGCGCACGCTTCTGAAGATATCTTGGCGAATCCTTTTCTCCTGCTTATCGCTCTTAGCTTCAGTTTTTAAGAAAAATATCCTACAGAAAGTGAACAAAATAGAGTTTCAGAGACATATCATTCATCAATGGTCACAGATTTTCCGTGTTTTTTTTTTTTTGAGCAATCACGATTGCTTATTGTTCTCATTTGACTGTTTTTGATGTTACGCTGATTTTATTTTCCCGCCAGCACCCTCTGCAGCATCACCGTCGACCGGCCGCCTCACGATGCTGCTCCTCTTGCGAAAACAGTGTCCAGGTTGCGTCCATATCCTACACACACACGCATACATATACACACACCTACACACGCACACACACACACCTACACATACATACACTCCTACACACACATACACACACACACCTACACATACACACACACCTACACATACATACACTCCTACACACACATACACACACACTCATGCCTGCACACAGACACGAACACACATGCTGACATACACACACACACACGAACGCCTACACGCTCACGCGCGTACACAACACTCACTCACACACATGCATACATACACTCACACACACACGCACGCACACACATGCGCCTACACAAACACACACACATGCGCCTACACAAATACACACGCGCATACACACGCTCGTGATTGCGAAAAACATAATTTGAATTCAAGATGCCAAAAATTCAAATTAATATAATTTTTTTTTGACCAACTGTGTTTAGTTCTCGTCTTCTCTGCTGTTTAGGAATACTTGTAATACACCCTTAAAGGCTCCCTAACTGATTTTTTCTTCCCTTTCAATTTTTTTTTTTCGAAAACAGTGATTTTCATAATTGCGCGTATTTGAAGGGCCGTTAAAAGTTCTCTCCTTAACCTTAGCTTCAATATATCTTGGAAATTTCCCTCTAAGGCATTGGAAAACCATCATTGTTCACAGTTTTCACAAAGTTCTTCATGATTCCCAACAGAATGAGCATGGGTGGAAGCAGATAGGTGTGGATCTACTAGAGGCTCGTTTTGAGCATTTCTCTTCCCCAGAGTTAAAATTTCTTGAAGTCCACTATGGTTTTATGTTGTGAGATTTTTCTATCAAAACCAGGAGTCGAAGTTTAAAAGACAGTCAGTCCCATGGGAGGTGATTTTAGCTGCCGGGAAAAAAAAAGGATTAGTGAGATTTCACTGCCCTGTGTCTTGGTTCTGTATCTTGAAATTAAGAACTAATCTCAACTTTTAATGGTTTAGCAAAATGTCTTAGAAAAAGCTATTTTTGGGTGGGATGCATTTTTGGTGTAGGGTAGTGTAATCAATAATAATATTTATTAATAAACTAGAAAATCGCCTGTCAAGGTATGACGGGTGAAAATTGCTTCTACATTTAACCGAAGCCATTGCCTGTTTGGTGATATTTTGATAGTTGAAA
>NC_072738.1:146944797-147093683 GCF_026930045.1 Uloborus diversus | reverse complement strand
AAAAAAAAAAATCGTCTGCGCATATTTTTCGAGTTTATTCACCGAAAACTAAATACCTAAATTAAAACTTTAGCGTGAAAATAAAAACAAATCATATCAACAATAATTATTTCACAGTTAAAACCACAGCAGCGGAGTCGGAGTCGGAGTCAATCTCATTTTGGGATAAAAGAGTCGGAGTCAAATATCCAAGAATCGGAGTCAGTCATTTGTCCTCCGTGTATAAATGTTTGCCAAAGCTACGAAGTCAGAGTCGAAGTCGGGGAGTCGGAGTCCGATTAATTGTCGGGAACAGGAGTAAGAGTCAGTGTCAGGTCCCCCTAAATTCTCGGAGTCGGAGTCGGGAGTTGGTCGTCAAGAGCTATTTCCAACAAAGTTTGTTTGAAGTAAATTCGCCTTCAAGTACGGAATCTACATTGACTTTCAGTTTCTCCGTAGGCGCTAATGTTAAGGGATTTGAACTGTTCAAAATTGAACGGAAAATTGTTCAAATCAAAAAGATATCTTATATACAAGTTTTTTATCAAAAGCTTTTTCCTACAAAGTTTGTTTGAAGCAAATTCGCCTCACAGTTCGGAATTGCTTTGAATTTCCCCGTAGGCGCTAATGTTAAGTTTTTTTGAACTGTTCAAAATTGAACAAAAAATAGTTCAAATCAAAAAGTGAAATATGGGAATGAGGTGTCCTCGCTGAGATCTTTCGAACAAAAAAAAGTTTGTTCGAATCGGACTATTCATTCAAAAGTTATTAGGGGGGGACAGACAGACAGACCGACAGACAGACCGACAGACAGACAGACAGACAGACCGACAGACAGACAGACAGACAGACCGACAGACATTTTTCCCCATCTCAATACCCTACTTTCCAATTTTTAATTTTTCAATATTCATTTAATTATTTTATTTATTTTTGACTTTTTTTTGTTTTTCACGATATTTTTAAGCTGCATTAAGCCTTCTTTCATGCTTTTTTCTTCTTTTTCTGACTTTTACTGGGAAAGTAGGCTAAAAAAAGGATTAGTGAGATTTCACTGCGCTGTGTCTTGGTTCTGTATCTTGAAATTTAGAGCTAATTTCAACTTTTCATGGTTTAGCAAGGCAAAATGCTTTGGAAAAAAGCTATTTTTGTGTGGGATGCATTTTTGATGAAGGGTAGTGTAATTAATAATAATATTTATTAATAAACTAGAAACGCGGACGATATCGATATCGTTGGACGAAGAAAACAGGATGTGGCTGAGGCATTTGTTGCCCTTGAGAGCGCTGCCAGGGAGTTGGGCTTGGTTGTAAACGAGGAAAAAACTAAGGTTTTTGGTTGTAAGCACTAGAATACATGATGTGCAGCCGCTTGATATTGGAAACTATACTTTTGAAGGAGACACCCAGTTTAAATACTTGGGTACTCTTATTACCAGTAAGAATGAGTTTAAAGTTGAAATTGGATATCGAATTTTGATGGCAAATAGATGCTACTTTGGCTTAAAGAGCCAATTAAAATCTAAGCTCCTTTCCATTAATAGAGAAATAAAACTATACAAAACCC
This sequence comes from Uloborus diversus, assembly GCF_026930045.1. Taxonomy (NCBI): domain Eukaryota; kingdom Metazoa; phylum Arthropoda; class Arachnida; order Araneae; family Uloboridae; genus Uloborus; species Uloborus diversus. The sequence continues at coordinate 147,092,138 of NC_072738.1, read as the reverse complement.
TCATAAGACCGATCATTTTATACGGTAGTGAGACATGGGCAATTAATAAAACAGAGGAAAACAGACTTCTTATTTTTGAAAGAAAGACCCTTCGGTCAATTTTTGGAGCAGTAAAGGAAAATGATGCTTGGAGATGTCTATATAACTTTGAAGAATACCACAAATACAGACAACCCAACATCTTGAGAGTAATTAAAGCCAACAGAATCAGATGGCTGGGGCACGTATTTAGGCGTGCAGATCTGGACCCGGTTAAAAAGCTAACTTTTTCGAAGATTGAGGGTACAAGGAGAAGCGGAAGACCAGCAACTAGGTGGCTGGATAGTGTTGAGAAGGACCTAGAAATTTTGGGAGTGAACAGGTGGGGAAACCTGGCAATATGTCGTACCGCCTGGAGGAAGCAGACGGAGAAAGTCTTGGCCTGCACCAGGCTGTTGTGCTGATGAAGAAGAAGAATAAACAAGAAAATCGCCTGTCAAGGTATGACGGGTGAAAATTGCTTCTACATTTGAATGAAGCAATTGCCTGTTTGGTGAAATTTTGATAGTCGAAATTTTAACCCTAACTCCAATGGATTAACCCTAAACTCCAGTAGATTGCGTTTATTGTTGACCTTTTTTTCGTTTCTTCATCCTCCTAAAATGACAGTTTTACCAGTAAAACAGTCAAGTTACCGGATCCAGTTCAGTTTCGTCAAAATAAAGCATTTCCCTGCATGTCAAACATTAATAAAAAATGTTACCAAATTATCATGGTGTTGCGCGAGTTTCATTGTTGACCACGGCAGCGTTACTCGATCAGTGAATTCTCTATTATGGTATATATGAGGATAATAAATTTTATAGCTAATAATTAATAATAATAACTACTTATTATTGTTATTAATATTCGCTATTAATAATTAAAAATTAGAAATTATTAAGATTAATTATCATTAATAACAATAATAATTTTTCGAGATTATGGGTGAATCATTAGCCATTAAAAGTTAAAACGCACTTTCCAGAACGTAACAAGGAATAAAATAAATTAGAATAACTTACTGTCAATCGGTTCACAGGGTTCGGTCCAATCTGCAGAGTTGTTCTTTTTGAAGATTTTTTTCTTCAAAACTAATAAAGTCTGCTTGTCCAGAAGAAATCGACTTGGGTTACTTGAAACCTGTAAAAAAATTTACAGTAAAACGTGTATTTTCAGTTAGTTATTAACCCTACAGAAGTCGCGCTTCGGTCGATTCCCCGCCCGTTGTCAGATATTTCGCTCCATCCCACCACCCCTTAATCTAATAATGGCGCCCATCTGTGTAGCTGAACGTCAGACTCTCCCCAGCCTACACACTTAGTTCTGAGAATTTTCTTCGTTATTTCAAGACTGCATAGCTTTTGGAAATGTATGTTGGTCATTTAGATCAATAGCGCGTCATCCTAGTCAGGTGTCATTTTCTCCCTGGTACTTCCGTTCTTCTGCTTTCGTCTCACGGATCACTACGGCGGGGAAAAGACCGAAGCGCGAGCACTAGCGTAACAAAAGGAAACGCGACTTCTCTAGGGTAAACTAACTGAAAATATCATGCCTTGCCTGCTATCTTCGAGTTGAACCGGACCATCGCTTCGGTCACTCGTCTGGTCAGTGCTAATTCTTTATTAGCCGCCAGTTTGATTGGCACTCTTGGCTTATTTAATCGGTTTTCCACCTCCAGCTCAGTCACTTCCTATTCCGGGCTGATGAGTGCTAATAAGCACGAAACTGGAGTCCTCGGATGGAATGACTGAGCTGGAGGTGTATTTCATGTAAAAGGTGTATTGCAATGATTTTATAAACTAATATTTGACGAATGTATTAAGTTAATTGCACTTGTATTGTTGAGCAACTTAGTAATATTTCAGATAATTTAATGGATGTCTCCCTGTTTTATAATTTAATTTAATGCTTGATATTATGACAATACTTTGAAAGGCAATGATTTGAAAGTTACTAATTTTTTGAAGAATAAAAAAAAAAAATCTGTCAAATTTACGTAAAATTTGTATGTTGCTGATCTAGGAAAATAGGAAATTGCGACGACTCAGGAAAATAGGAAATTTAGACCTCGAAAAATAATGAATTCCAGCGAGCTTCTCCAATCCACCCCCACAAGAAAGAGAAAAAAAAATATTGTGAGCAGAGAAAGCATGAAAAATTACTGCGAGGAGGGATTGAGAGAAATTGCGATGAGCTGAGAAAGCAGGAAATTTCGGTAAGCTAGTGAAAGTAGGAAATTATGATGGGCTGAGAAAGCAGGAAATTTCGGTGAGCTAGTGAAAGTAGAAAATTGTGATGAGCTGAGAAAGCAGGAAATTTCGGTAAGCTAGTGAAAGTAGGAAATTGTGATGAGCTGAGAAAGGAGGAAATTTCGGTAAGCTAGTGAAAGTAGGAAATTGTGACGAGCTGAGAAAGCAGAAAATAGCAGTGAGTCGGAAGATAGAAAGTCCTTAGATAACTAAAAAAGTTACGAAAATAGGAAATTTGGTTAACTTTGAAAGCTAATAAAGTTTTGGTGAGACAAAAAACAACAAAAAAGTTTCCAATCGAGAAAATACAAACATGTAGTGAGCTAAAGAAATTTAAAAAATCGCAATGAGCAGGGAAAGCAGGAAATAGCGGTGAGTTTAAAAATAAGAAGTCCTCGATAATCAGCAAAGCTATAGGAAATTTTGTTACTTTTGAAAGGTAGTAAAATTTCGGTGAGACAAAAAGGAAGTGTTTGATCTAGAAAATACAGAATTAGAAATGTAGGAAATCGCGATGAGCAGAGAAAGCCGGAAACAGCTATGAGTAAGAAGATAAGAAGTCCTCAGATAATCAGCTAAGCTTTTGGAAATTTTGTAAATTTTTAAAGATAATAAAATTTTGGCGAGACAAAAAAAAAGTGTTTGATCTAGAAAATACAGAATCGTAGTGAGCTATCAAAATATAGGAAATCGCGATGAGCAGGGAAAGCAGGAAACAGCGATGTGTTGGAAGATAAGAAGTCCTCAGATAACCAGCAAAGCTATAAGAAACTTTGTTAATTTTGAAAGGTAGTAAAATTTTGATGAGACAAGAAAACAAAAAAAAGTGTTTCTAGAAACTACAAAATTGTAGTGAGCTATAGAAATATGGGAAATCGCAATGAGCAGGGAAACCGGGGAATATCAGCGAGTTGGAAGATAAGAAGGCCTCAGATAATCAGATAAGCTATTGGAAATTTTGTAAATTTTTAAAGCTAATAAAATTTCGGTGAGACAAAAAAAAAAAAAAAAGTGTTTGATCTTGAAAATACAATATCGTAGTGAGCTATGAAAATATAGGAAGTCGCGATGAGCAGGGAAAGCAGGAAATAGCGGTGAGTTGGAGATAAGAAGTCCTCAGATGATCAGCAAAGCTATAAGAAATTTTGTTAATTTTAAAAGCTATCAAAATTTCGGTGAGACACACACACACACAAAGGTGTTTAATCGAGGAGAAAATACAAAATTGTAGTGATTTATAGAAATGTGGGAAATCGCGATGAGTAGAGAAAGCAGGAAACAGCTATGAGTAAGAAGATAAGAAGCTCTCAGATAATCAGCAAAGCTATAGGAAATTTGTTAATTTTGAAAGCTAGTAAAATTTCTGCGAGACAAAAAAAAGGTGTTTAATCGAGAAAACACAAAATTATAGTGATCTATAGAAATGTAGGAAATTGCGATGAGCAGGGGAAGCAGGAAATAGCGGTGAGTAGGAAGACAGGAATTTCCCTGGAAATCAGCTTAGCTGAGAAAATAGTTGAAAATTGAAAGCTCCGTCGAACTAGGATGTCAGGCGAATTCTGGTCGCTGGAACTCCCGGAAATTCTTGATTTGAGGCTTAAATGTTGGCAAAATAAAAGAGAGAAGAGAAGATCTTAGAGAAAAATTTATTTGGCCCAAAATTTATAGTTTTTTTTTGTCGGGAAAAAACTCACCTTGAAGGTTACTGTCTGACCATCGATTACATGGAAAGGCTAATATCCGGTTTATAGGCGGAAATGGGTGTATCTATTAGTTAATAGGGGTGTTAGTTGGTTTGTTACAGAAGTGCACTTTTGCCTCTCTATTATTTAGCCTTAGTTTTATAAAAAAATGAAAATTTGCTTTTAGCAACATTTTTTTAATCCAAACTATATTCAATCTATATTCTCACGGCAAGAATTATTTGATTTATTTATTCACAACAAAGTTTTGACCTTACCATTTTTCTTTTACGTTCCTAAACGAAATTAAAATATTGTATTTTCTTTTTGTTGTTTCCATGGTAACTATTTCTATTTTCCCTTATTTTATTTTAGAGAATGCAATGAATGAATAAGGCACACTAGTGACATTATAAAACACGAGCATCAAAATCCCATCCTTATTTTCCTTCTCCCCTGCTAGATTCATTCAGATGGAATAGTCTTTACTTGGCGGATTGCCAAATTACAGACAGTCCGCGGTCAAACAGTATGTTGAAATTTTTTTTGATTAATACATGATACAGTATAACCCCGATTTAACGAGTGTCAAGGGACTGGAAAAAATATCGTTAAACCAAGGATATCATTAAATTGAGGAACACAGACATTCAATGCAATTATAAATTCGGATCAGTGAAATGTATCCTTAAATTGAGGAAATCGTTAAATCGGTTATCGTTAAATCGAAGTTAAACCGAACTTCGTAGTTGTACTTACTAGTGCACAGAACATTTCCCGTGACACTTCCCGGCTTCTGTCCCTCACATATTCCCATGCAACTCCATGAAGACACTCTTGAAGACAGGCGTTGAAAATCTCATCTTCGTCCTACATAATGTAAAAAAAAAAAAAAAATGAACATCCACTATTCATTTGAATTTTGAGGTCTTGAATGGGGTCGTTTCCAAAATTTTAAGATTATTTTTTTCTGAAAGAGCATGCTTAAAAAACATAGGATCTGACCATTTTTAAAATAATTTGTTTAAGTTTAATACTTTTAAAAAATTACTAAAATCGGCGCGCTTTCAATGTTTATGCTTCTGTCCGATGACATCACAAATGATGAAATGCCATTCTGTGTTGCCATTCACGGTCCAAAATATTTAATTCGCATCTTTACTTACGCATATTGGCAACGATATTAGTTGATAGCAAGCGTAGAGCGCAATTTTAATTCGCTTCTTGATTATCACAAAGTGGAATCGCGGTAGAAAGATGCGGCAAAGTGCATCATTTGTGACGTCATCAAGACCACGCCTTGTTTGAAAAATCGGACATTTAAAAAAATTAATTAAAAAATAACTGTTGGGAAAATGAAAGTATTTTCTGGGTCCATGTTGTTTTTTTTTTTTTTTTTGCTTATTCTATCAATTTCAGTGACTAAAATTAGTACTTTTGACTAAAGGAAACCGCCCGATTCTCAAATTATGTTTCTCGGAATCACGGATTGCGATAGGACCCTACTCGTTGGGTATCGTTTCATCAAATAGAATGGCTCTGAGGCACATGTCTGTACCTCAGAGCCAAAGGAACGTAAGTCACACAAGGATTATTTTACAGTAGAGAGGAAAAACTTTTTTCTGGCACATGCAAAGGATGGGACGCGCGCTCTTTTAACCCTGGCAAAAAAACTGAAAGGGATTTTTGAGAAATCACGATTGCTTATTGTTCTAACTTGACTGTTTTGATGTCCTATGATTTTATTTTCCTCCAGCCTCCCTCTGCAGCACCGCCGTCGCGTCGTCAGCCGGCCGCCTCACGATGCTGCTCATCTAACGAAAACCGTCTCCAGGTTGTATCACTTACTTGCCTACATTTACACACACACACACACACACACACACACACACACACACACACACACACACACACACACACACACACACCTACACACATACACCTACACACACAAACACATACACGCATACATACAGACACTTACACATACACACACAAACGCATACATGCATACATACAGACACTTACACATACACACACAAACACATACACATACACCTACACATAGACTCAACTACCCGCAGGTACACATACCCCCCCCCCCCACACACACACAAACACACACGCCTACATACACACACACGCTCGTGATTGCGAAACACATAATTTGAATTCAAGATGTCAAAGTTTTTTTTTTTTTTTTTTTTCTTTAAGAATTACGTTTACATGGCTCGAAGCGGAATAGGCTTCTTCATTCAATGCACTAACAAACAGAAAATCGCAATTTTTGGACTTATGTCCTTTTGACTCTGAGGTACAGATATTATGATTAGTAATTTTCTAGTATGGGCAAAACCAGTACTTTATACTATGAGGAAGGTCTGGCGCTCACAGGCTCTTGCCCTACTAGAACAATACTACCGTGTTAAGCACAAAAGTCGTATCTGACTTTTAATCGAAATTGAGTTATGATCACCAGGTAGTTCCTTGTCACATATTTCACGTAATTACAGTGCTGTAATGTCAGTTGTGAATGGGGAATATTTTTCTAAAACATCTGAAAACAGTTGCATCTGAATCAAATACATGGGGGCACAAAACCGTATAAACGGGAATTTCTCATTTTGAGCTCAGCTGTAGATACGGCTTTTGCGCTTGGCAGTAAACAAGTAAATAAATAAATAAAAGACGAACTTAAATAGATGCAAGTTGATGTTTTGAATATCAGTAGCAATTTCATCAAATTCATCTGTGTTTTGCAATGGTTCGCTTTAAAATAAATCAAAGATGAGTGAATCATTATAATTATTTGAGACCAACGCGTACATCTCTTTGGGATACGTATGTTTTGAATTACACATGTAACATCATGTTTTGGCTTTGGCACGTACTATTGGTCAAGTAAAAGCTTGACCACGGAGAGGTGGCAGATGACTGAAGTGGAAACATCATTTGTACTATTAGCAGGGCCGTCCGAACGGTTGGCGAGAGGGGCAATCGCCCCGGGCACCACGAAATGAGGGGGCGCCGCAAGGCGCCCTTGGTTTCGACGGAACGCGACGACATTCAAACGAAATGAAGGGCGCCTTGTGGCTCCCCTTATCGTATAAAATGCCCCGATCGTATAAAATTAGTGGTTTTTCCCTAGGGCACGAAAACATTCCTCTTTCTAAGTCTTAAAAACATTCGTTTCTTTTGTATGACTGAAGCAGATACAATTTCTCAGAATATAACTGTTGAGAATCAAACAAAAGGTACTTCTCCTTTGTCTAGTTCCCACCAAATTTGCTTGAATTCTGTCCCTGCTTACTGTGATGTAACCAGAAAAAAGTTTTCGGAGGGAACATTGAAAGAACAAAAAACTTTTTTTAATTGATCGGATAGGAAAAAGGTGCAAAGGTGTCCGGTCAAAATGTTGACACTTTTAGGTTTAAAAACGCAATTTTAGTTTTAAAAACGCGATTATAAGCCATGTTTATTGACGTTAGAATAAGGGAGGGAGCTCAGAGACTGTTTCCGATAGATTGTTTTTTTTAAACAGATTGAAATCAATCCCTTCTCCCTCTCTGCAGTTCTCGAAATTGAAGTTTCAAAAATGAAACTTTCGAAAAATGAAACTTTCGAAGACAAACTTTGAAGATTTTATGGATAGGCGGATCTGGAGCATTTCCCTGGAAAATTATTCAAATTATGCTCAAAAAAATTTACGCAATGTTTTTCATTCAGGAGCTATTCCACTTAAATTTTTTGTAAGTGTCGTTTAAAAAACCTATTGCTTGTGATATTAAGGAAAGGCTGTATGGGGACCCTTGCACGAATATTTTCTTAAACTCAAGTCTTAAAACGCAATTGTAAGGCCATATTTTGTAATATTAGGACCAATGATTTTTCGAAATTCAAAAACGAAAGCTCTAAACACGCAATTCTTAGCCATTCTCGATGTTATTGAGTACTTGTGGGCTTTTCCCTAAAACTTACAAATATTTGATGCAAAGGAATGACATCTTTGTTCTTAACGTATATAGAAGCTGGTATTGAGTTGGTATAGGTAAAACCAAAAAACTCTTGAAAAGAATCATTCGATGAGTACAGATTGATATTTAATTTTGATGCATTTAACTTCGATGATGCATTTTCTATTTAAAATCAACAAATTATTTATTCGTGTTCTTAGCTTGATCAATATGAATAACTAATTCAATTTTAATTGTTTGTATTTTATCTAGTGGATAAATATTTGGATTTTTAACATTCAAAAAGTTTTTGAGGTATTAATGTTTCACAAATATTAGAAACGGATTCATTACTTGCGTTTTAAATTGTATTATGCATAGCCCTCTGATTGTTCTATTCATTAATACGTAAAAAAAATCAAGTATAACGTGCTCACGCGTATTATGCACTGATGTTATAACTAATTTGATTTTTCTGTGTGTATAGGGGGTGGGGGGACGTCAGGAAACTTTTGCCCCGGGCGCCATCAGCTCTTTGAACGGCCCTTACTATTACTAATAGGTTGTTTGTTATTATTTTGTAACAGATAGGATCAGCAAGAACCTGCCCCTTACTACTCGGCGCTTTCTGGCTCATTTTACCCAAGTAAATGATACAAATGATGTGGTCAAGCTTTAATAGGTTGTTTGTTAGTATTTTGCGATAGATAGAATCAGCGAGAACGCCTTTCACTACTCGACACTTTCTGGCTGATTCTACCAATTACAAATGATTCAAATGATGCTTCCGCTTCAAGGTCATCCGCCATCTGTCCGTCGTCAAACTTTTCTAGTGATTTGTCATCATCAATGTCTGGTCATGGCCCCACTAAATTTCGCTTACTCATATAGGCCGTGGCAATCGCTGAAACTCATGGCAACAAAGAGGGGCGCTATGGGAAATCCCTGTTTCCATCTGTTACCATTGATTGTTGGATACAACGATTCTGTTCAGCGCCTCTTGGCGGTCAAAATAGGCGACGTCCAATCAAAAATAAACCAACTTTGAAACTTGTCATTGATTGGTTAATGCACAGAGCAGCAGATCGTAGTTGCATCGGTTTAACATAGAAAAGTCATAAATTGTCAAGGCCCGAAAGCGTCAGCGCCATCTAGTGAGACCATAGTCTGGTATAGAAAATCAGAAACAATCGTTTTACTTCGTTGCCACGCTACTCAACAACGACGAATGGTTTGCACGCTTTGCGAGAGACTGGCAAAATAACCTAATTTCTTCCAATGCTTCGCATTATAAAATCGATCACATGACTTGAGGTCTTTCCTTCACGAATGAAAAGCCTTCATTCATTTCATTTTTATCTCTTCTCAATGGTTAAAAGTATAGCAAATACTCTGATTCAAGTAGTACACTTTCATGCCGGTTTTAGTAAGAATTTATTTTGTTCAAGTCATCAGCTTGAAAAGCGATTTCGAAAGCTTTTATTTTTTTCAAAGTATAGGTTTTTTTTTTTTCAAAGTATAGGTACTTAGCTTTAATTTTTTGTTTATTGTTCCTGAACTTAAGGGTGCTGCAAAACTGCAATGCGCTTAGTTAACAATACCCTATTCGCAGGGGCCCGACTAACTAAAGTGAGGCCCTAGGCCCACATTAATTTGGAGGCCTCTGAAGACTATAAAGTGAAAAAAAAAAAAAAAGAAAAAAAAATAAATAAAAAAAATGATTAAATACAGTTTTAGGGTACAAATGCACTTTTGGGGGCCTCTTTGTCTAATCACAGAGCTATGTATAAATCACTTATACTTTACAGTTATGAATCCCCTTTGGGCCCCCTCATAGTTGTGACAAAGTAAATTCGTTTCTGGCAGAATGATTAAAAAATCCCATTGAAGAAGTTTTTTTCCGATTAATAAATGTCATAATTTTTTATTTTTGTTAAAAATACATGTTTTTTTTTTATAGTTGCAATGCTATGCCTAATTTTTTAGAAAATTTGGGGCCCCTTAGGTAGATGGGGCCCCAGGCCTAGGCCTAGTTGGCCTGTGTGCTAATCAGGCCCTGCCTATTTGAAATGAAGTTTCATCGAAATTATGTCAGCACACTTACCTTTGAGCTTTTGAATACCAAGCAGCATGAAAAAATAAACAAATAAATAAATAAATTAACAGCTTTAGTATAACAGGAGTACATGCATATAGTAATACAGATACGGAACAGCTCGTTTGATAAAAAATTCTTATTGAAAGGAAATCTTATTTTATTTTTTTTAAATGGAAATAAAAACACTACATTTTTGCAATGAATACTTTAAGTATAATTATACGGAGCAATTTGAGTCACTTTGGTAAACTTGGGCATTGTCCATAAATGATGTCACGCATTTGAAGGGGGTCATGAAATTGTGACAGCTCGTGTCAAGCGGGAGGGATGGGATTAACAAGAAGTGTGACATCACGCATGTTTTATAGGAAAAATTATTATGAAAAACAGTGGGACTTGTGACAAGGGGTGGGAGGGAGGAGGTAAAGTAGGGTTACCAACCTCGGAAAAACAATTTGAGGAGCATCTGTGGTGATTCTGCGGAGCAATTTAAAATTTTTCTGAGCACTTCAGTATTTTTTATAAAAATAACTTAAATTACTTATCTAAAATTGTTTTATAGCTTCAATAAATCATTTTAAGCACGAATATGAAAATAGTCGTTTTTAAATAAATAAAACAGCTTTAAACACTATTTCAATCTTTGAGCATAAGCATCGTTAATTTCTCATATTTACATGCTTGTTATGATAAAATAGCAAAATTTAAGCTTGAAAATTTTCGGCCAAGAAATGCGGAGCTCAAGAACTTCTTTGCGGAGCCGCGGAGTTTCGCCATTTTTGCGGAACAATTCCGCAAAATGCAGAGCAGTTGGCAACACTGGGTAAGGTGAAGTGTGATTCTTTGTGAAAAAAAGGGGGGGGGGGGAGGTGAGATAAAGCGTGGTGCTTTGCGACAAAGGGGCGGGGGAGGGGGCCAAAGGGTTGAAAAAAAGCCAGGATGAAAAAAAGTGTGACATCATTCATGGGCAGGCCTCTTGCGCCACTATCAAGATTTTTTTTCAAAGAAACTTAAAAGACCCAGTTCTTTACTCACCCGGCAAGGTTATGAAATATGTTTTTAAAAGTAACGTGAAATTAATTGTGTAAGGATGTCTGTGGCGGGCCTGCGTTCAGGAGACCCCAGAGAACTTATAGGCTTGAAATTGTGTACAAAATTACTTCGAGACCCGGCAGATTGCCCCTGGGGTTCCTTATTTTAAATTTCTAATTTTTTTTTTGAAATTAATATTTTAAGCCAAATTTCATGTAAATTGCTTATTAAAGGGATGAAAAATTTCCCACACCCTTTAACGTTCTACGTCGTTCGAAACACATTTATTTTTCCTGCTTCAAATTGTTTCTGGAGTTCTTAAATTCGCAACTCCAATAAACTATAGGAAGCGCTGGAGCCACTGTCTAATGGCGGATGAAAAAGGTAAAACAAACAAATGCTGTAACTTATATCTTGCTTTGACGCTTAGTGAATGACGGTTGTACATGTTTGTAGGAAGCTTTCTTTTCTATTCTTCTGAAATTACATTACACCACAAGCTGTCTGAAGTCTGTAATTTACTCCAAAGAAAACACGTGGAATGGAATGTTTTACCTTTTTCTTTAGTACTGTTAATCACCGCAAGGTAGCGTATTCGAGCTCTGGAGTTGAGAATAATTAGAACAGCAAATATTAGGTTTTTTATTTTAGCGAAAAGTCATACGCTCAACTCAATTCATGCCCGTTGCTAAAGAGCAAAATATATTACCAGAGTTCACGAAGCTACTTTTCAAACGTACAAAACTGCCGTTTTGGAATGCTCAGGAGCCCCTTTACAGCTGCAGCTGTAGCTGAGCAAGGGTACAAGTTAGTTTGGAACAAGGGAAAAGGGTGCTCTTAAAAGCGCTTTTTTTTTTTTCTTTTTGTTTGATATCTCGGCTATGTATGTTTCCATCAAGTTCTTTTTGTCATCGGGAGGCAGCGGGATTGTGTTCAATTATGAGTTCTTTACTTAAATTCTGCTTTCTACGAGAGGGAGAGGGAAAATTTCATTTTGTTCGAAACGGAACTGCGTAACGCGTTTTCTAATTTGATTCTAATGAAAAGACGATTTGAATTTTTGCGAATTAAGTAAGATTTCGAAGCAATCTTCAGGGGTTGGTGAGCATCAGCGAGCAGTGGGCGGGGTCCCCTACTTTTACAAAAAAAAAAAAAAAAAAAAAAGAAAAAAAGAAAATGAGTTGGACATACTATACCCAGTTTATTGCATCGTTCAGTAATTCTGTTTGAAGCTGCTGAAACCGCTACAGTGTAACATTCTATGCAATATCATAAATGATAAAATTTGCGATGTTGTGAAGTACAAAAGGGGTGTTGTTAAACATTTAGAAATTTCATTTCTGCAATAAAGCTGCATTACTTTTATTAAAATAACTAGCGGTAAAAGCACGGCTTTGCTCGAAGTAGAAAATTAAAAGGTCGTTTGGATCGCCTGTATATTTACAAATAATGGATGATGAATTTCTCGCGAATATGCTATGTTAATTTGCTCGTCCATGTTATAGTAATTTGCTCGTCCATGTTTTGGTAATTTGCTCGTCCATGTTTTAGTAATTTGATCGTCCATGTTTTGGTAATTTGATCGTCCATTGTATGGTAATTCACTCGTCCATTTTGCAGAGTTGCCATGTTGTAATTAAATCCATCAATGGTGGCTTAATATTGGAATAGAAAAAGAACAAAATCGAATTTTTGAAAAATCGCTTCTAGGTGCTCACTTCCATGCTACGAAATAATTTTGTGCCTAATTTCATGAAAATTTGCCCAACGATCCAGGCGCTATGTGAGTAACAGACACAGACTTTCAGCTTTATTATTAGTAAAGATTTAATTTGCATCCATTTCTGACGTACTTTGAAGTTACTAAGCAGTTAAAATGCAACTTAAGCTAACTTACCTTTCAACGTTGACAGATGGTACCGGAACAGGTACAGGACGGGGAGCCTATAAGATTTTTTGTGATCAATACTTCATAAAATAAGCGATGTCTACATGCAAATCTAATGACAGATTGTTTGGAATTGGCAAACGTCCAGTTAAGGTCTCTAGGACCGTCCATTAATCATGTAATTTTTTCGGGGCATTTTTTAACCCCCCCTCTCCCTTGGTGATACATGTGAGGTTGAAGACTACCCCCCCTACTATATCACGTGCATTTTTAGTAACTACGAAAAATCTTATTATTCTTTTTAAATATTTATAAAATACAGGCATAAGTATCATCTAATAATGAAAAACTACAATAAAAGAATATTGGAATACTTCTTTGCTGGGTACTTTCGGCGGTAATCTAGTAAAAGATCATTCGCCCACTTCATAAATTCTTCTTTTGTAGTATATTTTTGTTTCGCATTAGCCCACAATTCATTTAATTCTTTTTGAGCTACACCAGGTTTTTTCCTATCTTATATTCCGCAAATAGGTCTTTATACAGATCACCTACTTTAGACATTGTTTTAATACAAACGTACGAGGTTAAACAATTTACGCGTGTATTCAGTGCCAAAACAACAGAATAATAGAGTCAGGTGGGCGCGCGGGCGGTTTTTCGCGGCTCGCGATCGAGAACTTCACTTCGCTCGTTTGGCAACGGCGCGGCGGCGAATCAAAGTCGCACACAACAAGCCGCTTTTCGGCTGAGTGTTGCGCGCGTTGCGCGTTTGTTGAAAAATAAATACACGTGATATATTACTACAACCCTCCCTCCCTCTATGTGATGTTTCGTGATTTTTTCTGGACCCCTCCCCCCCCCTTTCGAGCCTCACGTGATTAATGGACAGCCCCCTATCTGAATAATGGGGAAAAGTAAAAATTTGATGCACGTATTCCGCTCATTTGAATGAGACTCAGCTTAATTTAGAGCTTAACATACGAGTACATCTGCAAAAGGTGAAATCCCTAAAAACTAATAGATGCTTCCATTTCCGACTGTGAACCGGATTTTTGCCTTTCCATACAAACCGTGGTCATGCAAACAGTATAAACATTGGTACTTTTTCGTTAGAAGTTGGAGTACGTGACTTGATTTGGCGTTTTATTCACTTTCTATCTTGGCAAAAATAGAAATATAACGTTTACGTTTTGACATGTTTGCTTCTCTTCTGATTTTCTGTTTTAGCTTTTAGCATTTATTAATGACACGATGCATCCATCTATTTAGCTGATTTTTTAACGTTTTAATGGATCTTTAAATGTAGTTTTATTTTGTTTGCACACTATTATATTTAAAATTTTCAAGCTTTAAATATTTTGTTTTTTATTTGGTGGATTATTTCTCAATTTAGTGGTTTAAATTAACTATTTGGTTGTTTTGTTCAAAAGTCCATCAAAAGGGAAAATAACGCATGTTTTCTACAAAACAAGTTTTGAACATTATCTGTTTCCAACCATTTTCAATTTTTGTTTCCAGTATTGAAGTGCTTTAATTGGGTTGTTTCCAAAATTTTAAGAGTATTTTTTCTGAAAGAGCATGTTTAAAAACATTCGATTTGACCAATTTTTAAATAATTCGAAAAAGTTTAATATTTAAAAAAAAGTATTTTCATTGGTGCGCACATTCAATTTCATTTCATACACTTCTGCTCATGGCATCACAAGTGATGAAATGCCATTCACTGATGCCATTTGGATAAAGATAATTATTGGCTTTAGATAAAGGTAGAAATCTTATAGCGCAGTGAAAGCAACGAATTTCATGTTTGCTTCAGAAAAGCCTTCTTTCAAAATTCTCATTATGATTGCTATTAGTATTACTGTTTAATGGCAACCTTTGTATTTTAACAAAATGCTTAAACATTCAGCTCATCAATGGAGTAGCGCGCAGAAGTACATCACTTGTGACTTCTGCAGTTTCGTTCTTACTGGAACTCTTCAGTCTAGCACTAGTGATTAACCGAGCCGGAACCCAAGCTTTGCCTTCAATTCACGAGTCGAGCCTGCTTATTAGAATATCGGTTAAAAGAATATCCCGCTTAATGTAATACATTTTCAATGTCCCAAACCGTTGATGTCTATTATTTTAATCCCTGTTAATGGAATATCCCGCTTATTATAATAAATTTTCGTGTAAAATTGGCTATTCCATTAAAGTCCGCTCATTAGAATATCGGTTAAAAGAATATCCCGCTTAACATTTTCAATGTCCCAAACCGTTGAAGTCCATAATTTTAATCCCTGTTAATGGAATATTCCGCTTATTATAATAAATTTTCGTGTAAAATTGGCTATTCCATTAAGCGAGCTCGACTGTAATTAAAATACCAGAAAGCACAAGAATGAACGAACATACGTATTTACTTTTCTCAGAGTTGAAAATAAAAACAACGAGTTAAAATCATCATTCTAGAACAATTTATGTTCACATACAGTTCGACAGTGTTGCCAGATGGTCAAATACAGATTTCCCCAATTCCCTTCCAACTTTTCCCCAAAACACGATGTTTTCTATCAAAATTCCCCAAATTCAAAAATTATTTTTTCACTAATATTTTCATAAAATGAATCGACTTCCTCTGATATTTTTGTCTCTTAAAAAAATGTTTTTTCCCCAAATAACCAAATTTTCTTATAAAATTCCCCAACTTTTTTTTTCTTCCCATTTTCGCTTTTTTTTTTTTTTTTTGTCTTCTTTATCTTTTTTTTACCTTCACTAATAACAAAGCTGAAAGTCTCTCTGTTCGGATCTCTCTCTCTTTATCAGAATCTCTGTCTGTCAGGATCTCTGTGACGCGCATAGCACCTAGAATGTTCGACCGATTTTCATGAAGTTTGGCAAAGAATTAGTTTGTAGCATGGGGGGTGTGCACCTTTAAGCGATTTTTTGAAAATTCGATTTTGTTCTTTTGCTATTCCAATTTTAAGAAAATTTTCCCGAGCAAAATTATCATAAGATGGACAACTAAATTACCAAGTTATCATAATGTGGAACCGTAACGTGGGAAAGCCAATTGGCGAGAAATTCATCATGCATTATTTGTAAATATACAGGTGAACGAAAATACCTTTTAATTTTCTACTACGGGCAAAGCCGTACGGGTGCCACTAGTCATAACTACAAGCGCCTGACCGAGAGCTAAGAAATAACCAAATATTTTTTTTTCTACTCGCATTTACTATTCTGCTTCTGTATGTACATTTAAACTACGATTTTTGTATGTATTTATACAAGAACATTCTTTATCATACTTATTTTTGCCTTTTTCACTTATCAATTAGTTACTCACGCAGAACTATTAATGAGAATTCCGTAGAATAATATTCCTCATAATGCGAAATCCATAAAGTTGAGCAAAGCTAAACCAACGCTGTTTGATACAAACAATGTAACTACTAGATGTCAAGACGCGAATTTAAATACGAAAAAAAAAAAAAAAAAAAATCCCGAGTTTTTTTCCCCCCCAAGTTTTCCCCAAGAAATAAATTTTTCCCCAAAGAATTCCCCTCAAAACCCATTTCCCCAAAATTTCCCCAGAGAGCACCAGATTTCCCCAAAATGGGGAAATTTCCCCCAATCTAGCAACACTGCAGTTCGATCTTGTAGAGTAAGAAAAAGAGAAAATATATTTTTTTTTCACTTAGATAAATTTGAAATTATTGTTACCTTAGCTTGAAATTATTTTACGGACTACATTCATAGGATTATAGGCGTAGATAGGATGTCTCATGATCCCAACCACACCATGACACAACTTGTAGGATATTGGTCGTTTTCTTTAATGTTTGCCGGCCTATATGAAGTACCACTCTCACGCCAGATCAAATGTCGTTCCACAATCAGGCGACAGTCTGAACCTTCATTCATCTGAGAAAGGTACACAAGCCCAGTCGACTTCCCTCCAATTTCGGTGCAGACGACACTATTGCAAACAAGCGAAACGCTAACCTAGAGCAATGGCATGTACGAAATAAATCGACGGGAGCATATTTCCACTGCATATTGGCACGTCTGGCTACAGGTTTTCGGGATATTGACTTGTCAGTAGCAGCAAGAAACTGTTTTGCTACCCCGGTAGCTGTGCTGTGCCAATTTCTTTTTGTTGCTAGCACTATGTACCTGTCTTCTGCTGACGTAGCCTGCCACTGCATGCTAACGTCTGGCTACAGTTTTTTCGGGATATTGGCTTTTCAGTAGCAGCAAGAAACTGCTTTGCTACCCCGCTAACTGTGCTGTGCTAGTTTCTTTTTGTTGCTAGCACTATGTACCTATCTTCTGCTGACGTATACTGCCACTGCATGCTAACGTCTGGCTACAATTTTTCGGGATATTTGTTTGTCAGTAGCAGCAAGAAACGGCTTTGCTACCCCGGTAGCTGTGCTGTGCCGGTATCTTTTTGTTGCTAGCACTATGTACCTATCTTCTGGACGTCGTACGGCAAACACACCTCCCCCGTAACGTTTGTTACTTATTGCATGTTTTCGAAATGACTTAAAACAGCATTCAATTTTCAAACAACAAACTTCAACCAACAAACATTGCTAAAGCCTTAAAACAACATTGTGGCTGACTTCGAACTCCCTGGCAACATCTGATATTTTTTGCCCTTCTTCAGTTTTGCCAGTAATACGACCACCCGGTAAATCATTTAAGTGGTTCAGGAAGACAGACAGAAAATTTTAAGGTCGTCAATTGATTTTTTCCTGTCAAACTCTGTCTTTGAACAGCAAAGGTCCTTAATCGCCAAATCCTTTATCGCTCATCAGCGCTATGCTATCACGTAACGAATAACGTCGTGAACCCAAAATTTGCATACAAACAACACGTATTACTGTATCCCTCACTTATACTAATTTCCAAATTTCCTTGTCTTCCATTTTGTGGTTGCTAACGCTGCAATTGACATCCGTTCTTGGAAACTGCCCACCAGTGTATTTAAAGTAATTTCGAATTCCAATAGATGCTGTCACTTCCTGACCAAGAAACCTCACATTCTCATTCTACGAAATTTTACACGTTATAGCCCAGTGGCGCACCTAGCATGGGTGACACCCGGGGTGTTAATTTTGGTTATCCCCCCCCCCCCGCCACCTACAAACGCAAAAGAACATTTTATGCAAACATGAAAACACGAAATTTATGCAATTTTCAGAAGCAACTACATTTGTGTTATAACGGAATTTTAAGTGGGCTAATGTACAAAAAACAAGTAAAAGTGGGAGGTCTGCGGGTTTTCCCGCGGAGAATTTTCAAATTTGAAATCTTAAAAATCCATTTTGGCTTCATATTTTTCAAAAACTTGCGATTTTACTTTGGGTGTCACCCCCTCCCCAGACGGGTTACGGACTGCCCCCCTCGCCCACCTCTGTAGCGACACCACCGTATAGCTTACAAGTGCACCAATGAATTTGGGTCATGCATACCACTCTTCAGCACCCGTTTCAGTCGAAACGACAGAGAAACATTTCGTTCCCTCAAGATGGACACCGTGGATTCAACCGTTCAAATTCAACGTCCTTGGGGCACGTGTTATTATTAGCCGAATCAGTTCAATTTTGCATTCGTGCTTTTGATTAAAGTTTCACAAAACTAGGGGGCGTCGTTTATTTAATTAAGAAAAAAAAAATCAGGCATAAATAAGTATCACCCTAATGCACATTTGTTTTATACAACGAAAATATTCAGACGTCTCACATGCCCGAGCAATATTATATTCTCAAGAAAAATGTGCCCCTACCTGTTTTTTCTTCGGCTTGTAAGGTTTGATGAAATTTAATTCCGGCCCCACAAAATAAGGCCGCGGATGCGGTTCTCCAATGTCCGGTTTCAGTGGTGGTGGTGTCAGGGGCTGACTCTGACCATCCGCAGAAGACGGCGGCTCATTCCTAAAGCATGCATCGGAGAAATATTGTGATATGCTTTCATATGAAATTTGAAACCGCAGTAAAGCATCGTTTATACGTCTCTCGGTTATACAAGGACGGATACAAGGGAGGGGCGATCGCCCCTCCTTTGAAGGACCATGTACTGGCAATTTTTACGAATTGAAGTCCTAAAATGCTGGTGTAGGCCCTTTTTGATGATGTTATGAAAAGGAATGCGGTTCGATATTCCTTTCCAGAAACTTTTCAGATTTGAAGTTTCAAAGGCAATTTCAGGCGATATTAGGAGTAAGAATTTTGCAAAACTCCCCCTGGGGTTTTTACAAAATGTAAATCACAAAGACGCGATTGTAGGCATCTCGAGTACTGTTAGGGGAAATAATGGATTCAGTGACTATCTTTTGGTAATTTTTCGAAACTGAAGTTTCAAAAAGCGTAATTTTAGAAGACCTTCGATGATGTAAGGGGGAAGGGGTGTTTGAAACATTCCCCTGGAATTATTAAATAATGAAATCTTGAAATACGATTTTAGAATATCTCTTTCAACAGAAAAGGAAAAGAGCGTTTTGAGGAACTTCCTTGGCTAAATTTCTATATTTTCGTTGCTTTAGAAAAAACCCCTGTGACATGCCTCTTTACACATGGGAGGGGGGCTCTCAGGTGTAAGCCAGATACATGGGCGCCCATCTGCAAAGTTGCAAGGGGGGGGGGGAGCTCAAATATTTTCCCCATGGCTTAGCTGGATATTTTCCCCGTGGAAACTGATTTCAGGACAGATTAGAGTCATTAAAATATGACATTTTTAATAACTTATTCATTAATGACTGGAGAAGAAATGTTTTTACATTTTTGCAAAGAAAAAAGTACTAAAAGCAAGAAAGTTCTAATTTCAAAGGGGGGCTTGAGCCCCCCTTGCCCCTTTATATGGGCGTCCTTGGCCAGATACGCATTAAGAGGTCAGTTTCAAAAAGAAAAAAAAAATCAACTGCCTCCTCTTTGAAAACTTTCTGGATCCGTACTTGCGGTTATGCGTCGTTTAGATTTATGATCCGTTTCCATAAACTCTCGATTCATTTCCATTAGTTTAAAATACATTTGTTTCGAAAAAAATCGATCCCTAAAATTCAAAAATTTCTAAATTTTCAATTGTTCTTGATTTTTAGCCAGTGCCGTGCACAGAAATTTTGGGGGCTGTCACAAATCACTTTTATGGGCCCCTCTCCATATTGTTTACCCCTACGTTCCTACATATAGTTCACCCCTAATTTTAAAAATCTTAGGCCCCCTTCAGGCTCGGGCCCAGGATAACAGGTGTCCCTTCTCCCTTCCTGTGCACGGCCCTGTTTCTAGTGAGGGGAAATTAACTCATTCGTAGAAAGTCATATAATGGAAAAAGAAAAAAAAGTGTTGCCAAAACACTTGGGAAAAATATTTTAAGATTTTTAAAGATTTTAAATATTTTAAGAAGTAATAATGCTTTTATCAATTCATTAATGCAATCGGCAGGTTGGAAAACGATGAAAAAGTGTTTACAGGAAACTCATCCCTTGTAAATATATCGATTAAAGGTGACATAATTACATGAACATTAGAAGTATGCAAAGCATTTTTTACTCAAAAGGAATATTTATTTAAAAATTCCATTAATACTTAAAAAAAAACATTACAGATTAATTTGTAAAAGTTACCCACAGAAAAAACTTTTTAGAACATTAAAACTGCAATATTTTCATAAATTTTCATTAATACGGTTAAACCCTTAAAAATCCCTTTGTTAATGTTTCGATTATACATCCTTTTCATTTGTACGGCGTTTCAAGTCCAGTCTCTTGTAAAACGTATAAATGAAGCTTTACTGCATAAGGTTTGGTGGTGTTAAGGTAGAAAATTACTAATAATTACTAAAATTACTATTAATTAGCTTGCGTAAGGTCAGAAGCAAACCCATGCTTATGATTTTAAAAAAGGAAGTTATGAAAAAATCCTTTCGATTTTTGGTTAGGTGTTTTCCATAAACGATGTCACTCTTTGAGGGGGAAGGGGATTCGTGGGAGGAGTTGACTGAGGAAAATATTACTGACAAAAGGAAGGGAGGGGGAAACAACAAACGTGACATCACACATCTTGGCTGAAAGAAAATATTTTTTCAAAGCAATAGGTTTGAAAAATATAGTGTCACATGCGACAAAAGGAGGTTCGGAGGTTCGGTGAAGTGTGACACTTGGTAACAAAGGAGAGAAGGGGGTTTAAAAAAAGAATGATATCATTTAGGGACAGCGCCTTACATTATAAATGAAATTAAACGTGTGACTAAGAGCATCAATTAATTGATTTCTGATAACATAGGTGGCTCATAGGGGGAGGGAGGGGGGGAGGAGGAAGGAGGAAAACCGCCTATCTCGTTCAAAAGCAAAGGGGCCTTGCCCCCTCATTTCTCAGCGTTAAACGTTAATGATCGATTGAAAGATGATTTTCTATAGGGTGAACTGACTTATTTTACGGAAGTAAAAAATAAAAATTCCCCCCAATTAAATGCACTTTTCTCCTCTTATTTCACAAGAATGGAACTTTAAAATGGAAAAAGGAAGTCTACGGTGGTCATCCGTCCTGATTTTCGATGCCATATTCCACATTTTTAGAAGTTAGAAGTTATTAAATTAGTTTTATTAGAAGTCAGTAAGTAATATAGCCCAATTAAAAAAAAAAAAAAAAACAGGCTTAGGTGTCACGTCCTCTATAACCTCTACACTTCGGTCCCCCCTTTTTTTTCGTGCACCAGAAGAAAATGTAGATATTTTTTAACAAATTCAAAAAAAGAAAAGTTCAAATAAACAACGACTCCAAATCCATTACATTAAAATTAAAGTGTTATAACCTATCCACCATGAAAGTGACCAAGATAAAGTGTTATAATCTATCCGCCATGGAAGTGACCAAGATGAAGTGTTGTAATCTATCCACGATGAAAGTGACGAAGAAGAAGTGCTATCATCTATCCGCGCTGAAAGTGACCAAGATCAAGTGTTATAATCTATCCACGATGAAAGGGACCACAATGAAGTGTGATAATGTATCCACAATGAAAAAGTGCAATTTATAGCTTCATGCAAGGCTTCATTTGCATTATGCGAATTTAAACATTTTAGGCGAAATCCTGACTATTGGCGTGTCAAAATAAGTTGTTGGGACAACAGGGTTCCAACACTTTTTTTCGGTAAAAATTCAGTCCATGCTATATAGCAACTGATATTGAGCTTGACGATTGAGAAATTCTACTGCAGTCAAACTCGCTTATAACGACGCTGGTGTAACGAGAACATGGATTTAGTGAGGAAAACAAAATGATTTGGTTGGTACAATGTTAAGTCTATTGGAGCATAACTCGCTTTTAACGAGCAAGCCCCGCTTAAAGCGAGCAATACTTTTGTGATTCATAAAACTTCTGTAAACTGTTCTTTCCACTTCAGAAGAGATAATCCAAGCTTTGGAAAAATTCAATAAACATTTTGAATTCAACCGAAAATTAACAGATTTGACATAAATCTTGAGAACAAGTGATGACGATCCCTTTTTAAAAAAAATCGTGGAGTAGAAGAACATTTAAAAATTATATATTTGTTAAAACGAAAGTTATATATTTCCAAGATATACTTCCTAGGATACTTAGCTCAAAGTCAAGCTAATGCGGATGAAAAAAATAAATTAAAGCGGCCACAATAACAACAAATGTGAAGAATTTGAAGTTTAGCAGCACTCAACATACTCAGAACCTCTTAAGTGCAGAAAAAATACGAAGTATTTTGAAGCCACTGATACAAATAACAATGTTTTTTCGTACCACATATTCCTCGAAAACAATTAGAAAAAAGAAAAGAGGACAGTTCGCAGTAAATAACCAACTTTTTTGGTGTTGTACAAAAATGTATAAATGATAAAGCTAGAATATATAAATTTTTATAATTTTTTCACGAGTCCGTTTTTTACGACCACTCGATTATTACGAGTTAATACCGCGGTCCCTTCGTGATCATTCTAAGCGAGTTTGACTGCACTTGATTGAACGCATATCACCGTATACCAAAGACGGATACAAAGGAGGGGGGGGGGGTGATCCCCCCTCCTTGAGCCGAGATACAGGAACTTTCTTCAGTTATATTTACGATATTAAAGTTCCAAAAACGCAACTTTTCATAATTTCCAATGGCGTAAGGAGAAAGGGTGCTCTTTGTCGAAATTCAAGTCTTTGAAAACGAAATTGTAGTCCGTCTCTTATTACTCTGGTCCAGAGATGGGGATTGGAACTTTCTAAAGGATCTTTTACGAAATTAAAGTTCCAAAACTTCAACTTGAGACGATCTTAGAGATCGTTTATATTTTTCGAAAGAAACACAACTGTAGGACACACCTTTGATTACGTAAGTTTAAGAGACGGGGTTTAGTACACTCCTCCGAAAATTATTAGAAATTGAAGTTCCCAAGAATAAAGAGTAAAAAATAATCGCCCCCTCCTTGAAAATTTCCTGAATCTGTCCCTGCGGTATATTTGTTGTGACAGCATTCTTTTTCCATGTCGAAACTAGAACTCATTCACGACGTCCAAATCGCACGACGGTGAAACATTTTTTTTTTTGCGGTAAAGCATGTTTTTTTTTTGCAATGGAAGTATATTTTTTGCGCTTTTTATCGCTGCATACGGTCTTAAATTACTTTCACCCAACAGGTCTTTTAAGAGGTAAATTTTATTTATTCCTCACAAAAACGTATGGCATTGACAGCATTCTTTAAATAAATAAAAAAAATCTTGCTGTGAAACATATTTCTTGCGATGAAACAGATTTTCTTTCTTAATTTTTTTTCTGGGGTAAAGCATTTTTTTTTGCCGTGAAACATTATTTTTTTGAGCTTTTTTTTTTTTGCTATTTCTCTATACACCAGGCTTCAAATAGCTCCATTTCACCTACCTTTATTTTTTGTGAGTATCCCGCCCCCCGCCCCCCGCGATCTTTTTATCACCTTTCAAATTGAAAAACCTTCACTTTCACTTACATTCATGTCTTTATTTTTTTTTGGTTTTCTAAAATAAACTTTTATTCATGACTTACCATTTCGAGTCTTTGACTGGAGGTATAATGGGAAAGGGGGACTTGAGCTCCACTTCTTCGTGCGACGTCATCGAAGCGCATACGATTCTGAGAGGCGTCAAGAATCGCTATGGGAATGCTGTCAAGCCAACTGCAATATCGAAATCGTCACGCGAGTAGTATGTCACGGAATGCGCTGATTTTGTTAGCTGATTCACGCAACAAGCGTCGTGCATTGTGCACTGCCATTATTGCCTGATTGACTTAATAATAATAAAATACATGAAAAAAAAAATCTGAACTTTATGCATAACTGTAGCTCTCAAAGACGCACGGAGTAATCAGTTATACTACAGAGCATAAGTCTTTAACCTGGGTTCCATGGAACCCTCTCTCTTTGACAGGGGTCCCACAAATGATAACTGTTTGCTAAATCAAAATTTTAGCAAATGTTTTTAGTTTTATAAATGATCGAATTCTTAAGACCGATTTGAGTGTTAAAATACATATGAAGCGTGTCCGAAAAGTCTTTGACACATTTTAAAAATTTACAGAAAAGCAACAAGTTTTCATATGAATTTTCGGTTTTCCCCATTAAACTTCACAGGTTGAAAAATTTTTAACGACAGAAAGAATAAAGGAGTAAAGGAAATAGGGAATAAAGAAAAAAGGGAAAAAGTGTAATTATAAGTAATTTAACATCTTCAATGGAACACCTATTACAACGAATAGTGCAAAAAATAGTGCAATCGACTCTTTCCCATTGTCGCTCTTCCCCTACTAAAGACCTAATGGAAGAAATTGTAATTTTTTTCTGAATCAAAATCTGTACTCGAAGCCATACGTAACGGTGAGACAAAACTGACGCAAGAAATTAATTTCTTCTCCACTCACTCCATATATCTTGCGTTCTCCAGTGGATCCCTGCTCATGTCGGAATTGACGGAAATGAGTGTGAAGATGTCACTGCAAAGGAAGCACGTGACCAAGATCAATCTCTAACAGCTACCTTCACAGACGTGAATGCTGTTGCCAAGCGAAGGATCTACAATCAACATTTCAGCAAGGCAACTCACTGCCCAAGAAATCTCTCTTCTACAATAACTAGGCTACGTACTGGACATTTCAAGAACATGAAGATGTTACGAACTGATAATCAATCCTATCCTACCTGCAAGCACTGTCCCCATTCACAAATTATTAAATTTATTATTAACTTCGAATTCGCTCCCTCCTCCAACTAGGAAGTTTAGTTTTCCTGCAGTTGTTTCAGGCTTAGTTACCATTAGCCCAAAGCAGGCAGGCATTTTCATTTGTGTCACTTAGACTTGGCGAATACTTGGCGAATCTCACGACACCAGAGGCGTTTTCTTTTGCATTTACTGATTACTCTCAAGAAGTTACCTAAATTGCTACAAGTTGTACAAATGAAGACTTCTCACTGTTGCCAAAAATACTGTTATCTACCAGTTTATAGCAATACAAATACAAATACAAAAGTGACGACCAGCAACAGGCTCTGGGCCCAGCTAGACTGGTCCTAGTCAATTTACAATCCCCAGTGAAGATCAATGGCCCTCTTAAAACTATCTACTACTCCCTTGCTCATTACCACCTCTTCCGCGGTAAGCTGTTCCAAGGTTCCACTACCCTGCTAAAATAATAATTTTTCCTAATACCCATGTTAGCCTGAGATTTAAATAGCTTAAAACAATGACCCCTTGTCCTGTTTTCAGTGCTAAACTTCAGCCCCGTAACATCTTTCATTTTAATAAATTTAAACAACTGAATCATGTCTCCTCGGTCGCTTCTTTGCTCAAGACTGTACATTTTTAGCCTTCTAAGCCTGGAATCGTAGTCTAAGTGAGAAAGTCCATTTATTAGCATTGTAGCCCGCCTTTGAACCCTTTCCAATACATTAATATCTTTCTTAAGATAAGGAGACCAAAACTGAACAGCATACTCCAAATGAGGTCTTACCAAACTTCTATATAAGGGCAGAAGAACTTCTTTAGATTTGTTTGAAATAGATCTATTGATAAACCCAAGCACCTTATTGGCTTTGTTACTAGCAATGCTGCACTGTTGGCTAAACTTCAAATCTTGACTTATTAAGACCCCCAGATCAGTAACTTTGTCTGCCTGACTAATAACTGTTTATAGATTAACTGAGTTTATTTATTAAATGTATTGCCTTCTGTTCGGTTACGTCCCATCCAGATCAAGTGAGTTCCCAATGAGAACGAAACGTAGGTTTCTGGATTTCGTAGTGTTGCTCGAATTGCAGGCAAGCAAAATAATATAAATTGCCTGGTAATATAAAATGCTTGGAATTAACTTGCAATTCAGTCAGCCTTGATCAAGGTTGTAATAACTAAAAATCCTCATTTTATTGGTAAAGACGGGTTATGCAAGATGTACTATTTGCAATAGGGATTTTTCAGTTGAACGTGGTGGTCGTGATGATCGCCGCAAACATTTTACTCCAAAAAGACATATCGACCGGGTGAAAAGTACAGCTAATAATCAAGAATTGAATTTTAAAATCAATATTTTCTAGTCTTAAAATTATTCTGTGTAAATTTTTTTATCTCGTGTTAATATTTTCTGTATCATATTTGAAATTAGTTAAGTATCATTGTTTTTGTTATTTATATTGTTGACCATTTATCACTGTGTGTGTATGTGTGTGTGTGTTTGAATCTGACGCAGCGCCCTCCACCCCCCCCCCCCCCGCCCGCAAAATGCTGCTACAGTTCTGGATTTTCAAAAGTCGTCCGCTCTGGCTATACTTCACCATCTCTATCTTTATTATTATTACTAATAATAAAGATGAAAGTCTCGTCTCTGTCCGGATGTCTGGATCTCAGTGACGCGCATAGCGCCTAGACCGTTCGGCCGATTTTCATGGAATTTGGCACAAATTTAGTTTGTAGAGGGATGTGCACCTCGAAGCGATTTTTCGGCAATTCGATGTGGTTCTTTTTCTATTCCAATTTTAAGAACAAAAATATAATAAGATGGACGAGTAAATTACGAAATTATCATAACATGGGACCGCAACATATGGGTACAAGCCAATTGGCGAGAAAATTCACCATCCATTATTTGTAAATATATACAGGCGAACCAAAAAACCTTTTAATTTTTCTATTACGGGTAAAGCCGTGCGGGTACCACTAGTGAATAATAAAACGGATGCATAAAGATACTAGCGGTTCTGTCGTGCCTGAAATATATTGCGAGAAATCAACCCCAATGATTCCACGCACGCAGAACTCCGTCTTTTTTCCTTCATCTGCAATTTGAACTTGACTTTGAAGGATAAAATTAAGCATTTTGGAGGAAAGTGAGAAAAAAAAAAGTGACTATTATTTTTTGACTTACTTGGCGGTAGGCCCAGTCGGTGAAACCAAACAGCCGACCGAGCCCGACCATTCCTGGTCACAATTAATTTAAGCAGCACTGCATTTTACTTAAGCATGTTGCATTAAAGGTTCGGATGTATTTGGTGCTGCCATCTACAGTAAGTAAGTGAGAATTAAAGTTTAGATTAGTTTCATACTTGCACATCGCGTTTGAAATTATCAAACCATGAGCACAGTAAGATGGAAGTTACTCCCACATCTTTCGATTTTAGGTCAAATTGCTATTTCTAGGATGTATAAGTAAAAGTTCTTGCGCTGCAACTGCCTCCCTACCCATTTTTCGAATTTTTAAAATAAAAATGCTTCTGTTCAATATTTTCTTGAAGCTTTTATTCTGAGCAATATCAATGATTTACGTTTAATTAAACTGTGAATCGAGTTGATACATTATTTGGACGATTTTTAATTGTTGCATTAAGATGTATTCTCGTTTTACGTCAATCATTTCATTTATTTTTTCCTTTTACTAAAATTAAATATTAAATAACTTTTGACGAATGCATAGTTTCCTGAAACTTCATGCGCAAATTAATCACACAGAAATATGAAAGATTATAATACTTCTGTCAGTTTTTTGATAAGTTTGTAATTAATTCCAGTATTTCCGTTTCAACCGATATAC
The DNA here is from genome assembly GCF_026930045.1 of Uloborus diversus. NCBI lineage: Eukaryota > Metazoa > Arthropoda > Arachnida > Araneae > Uloboridae > Uloborus > Uloborus diversus. The sequence goes on along the minus strand of NC_072738.1, from coordinate 147,064,157 downwards.
CAGACTGATCAAAATCAAAATATCGTTACCGCGGTAGTAGATATACCGGATAATCCAAAAGTCAGGACCAACTTTAAAAATAAGTAATTCGAAAACGAATAAAGGTAAAAAGATGTGGTTTTCACTTAACTGATTTAAAGGAATCCGGGTTTAATCTGGCAAGGAACAAAAAATAGTTCTGTTTTCGACCAACAGATGGCGCTGTAGGATTTCTGATTTAGGATGAATGCAAAGCAACAAACGATATAAAATGGAGCTACGGCAGCAGGTAATGGTAGTCGAAAGAAAATATGCGTCAAAATGCTGTCCATAGTTGAGAAAGCCCGTTATTTAAGCTATATTGTAAAAATTATGGTGAAATAAAAAGATACAGCGCCATCTGCTGGTCGAAAACAGAACTATTTTTGTTTCGTTGCACACAAAACCCGCTTACTTTTGTTTCGTTCAGTGCAAACTGCATTTTTTTTGTCTTCATTCATTTTCGAAATTTTTGGAGTTGATAGTGATTTTTGGATCCCCCTGTATGTCGATGCATGACGGCATATCACCCAGCTCTAAATGTGTCTAAAATAAAAAAAATGCTTCTCAGTTTTTGAAGTTATGATGTTTTGCTTCTAAAGCGCACATACACGCACCAGTAGGGTGGTTCAAAAAAACTTTTTTCCAGCTAGAGTCCAGGACGCCCCCATTTTTTTAGACTTACTAATAGTATTATGCTGTAGAATTTTAGGTTCTTACTCAAATTTTAAGAGGGTGCTCAATGACCCCTCAATTTAACATTAGCTGTAGCATAGAAAATGCCACACATTTAGAAACATTTAATTTACCCAGCTGTTTTTTTTTTTGTAAATAATTATTTTATTGCAATGTATATGCATATTACTAGTGCATAATATAATCTGTAGCATTGTTTTTTCACTTCAATCTAATTTTAACCTCCCTCCTCATGCTTACGAAGTTTGGGGTAGGGGGTTGAGCACCCTCTTTCAGTTGAAATAGAAAGCTAAAATTCTTCCAGTATAAAACTATCCACAAATCTAAAAATACTGAAATAAGTCTAAGAATACTAGGAGAAACTTTTTTTTTTTTACATGCACCAGTAAAAGTACCAGTTTCCTTTTACTTATTTAAAAGGAAGGATTCTTTAATAGGGGTAAAAGGAATTCATGTGCTGCCCACATCACATATTAAAATTTAGATCGGTACATTCAGGGTATCTTGAGCCACTGTGGATAACTTTGCGCCCCTTGGTATTTTTATGTTACATTTTAAAATCATAAATTGCAGAGATCTTATTTTATGATCTCACCACCAAAAATACAACACTGCGACATATATACATTTTTCCTGAGTCACATAAATTTAAAAAAAAAAAAAGGAGGTGCAGAATTCCTGGACTGGCTGAAAAGTGCATTAATCATTGTCTTTTTAGTTTTCAACTCCTCAGACGACAAGAAAAAAAAAAAAAGTGACTGGTTGGTGATTCTGTGGCATTTTTAAGCAGTTCTTTTAAAGTTTAAGTATGATAATATCTTGAAGTCGGGGAGACAACAAGTGAGAAAAAAAAAATAGCACGTGCATATTGTGATATTTTAAAAGTTTGTTTTATTTTTAACAGCACACTACTTCTCTAACCTAAAATTGTTCTTTAGTCTATATTATTAATTGGAGTCAATGAGCAATTTCAGATTATTTTAAACACTAGCTGCTTCGCCTAGCTTTGCACTGTCCACCTCGAAAATAAAAGTTATATCAAGTGACGTACGCGTGTTCAACAATGAGGCTTGAACAAAAAAAAAAAAAAAAAAATCCTTAAAATTTTTCGGCAGATTGCGGAAAAATAATCAAAAAGTAAACGTTTTAAATCCCCTGATTACAGGAGAAGCCTCAAAACAAAGCCAGAATTTTATCTCTTCATATTCCAGAAAAAAAAGTGGCAACACATCTTTCTTCACAATGATTTTGTTCATTTCTACAAATCTTAATATATAAAAATCAATGTCCTGAGATAACATATATATATATATATATATATATATATATATATATATATATATATATATATATATATATACATATATATATATATATCAACGCACAGCCAATACTGCTGAAGCCTCAGATTTGAAATTTGGCAGGCATGTCCACATGATTACGAAAGTATCCACTAAGAAAGGATTTTTCGAAATATCAATTAGTTCAGGAGAAATTAATTAAAACCCCTTAATTTCTGCGAAATTAAAACCTGTCATTGAAATTTAAATCCCTTATTTTTGGAGGCTTTCCTCCATTCAAATCATTATTCAGTACTTCCTCTCAACTTTTGCTCGATAGCGAATTTTAAATTTGATATTGTTTTTGTTTCTCACGCGATTCTCGAGACTTTTCTCAAGTCAAATAATAATGTTTCTGTCTTTTGCTATCATTTTTTCAAAATTAGAAACGAAGTTTTTAAGAACATCATCACAGGTGGACTATCCTTTTGAATTAAAAAGAGTGCAGTTTCCTGTAAAAGTTTGCTTTGCAATAACCGTTAATAAGTCTCAAGGACAGACATTAAAAGTAGCAGGGATCGATTTAAGAGAGGACTTTTTATCACACGACCAATTTTATGTAGCTTGCTCGAAAGTCAGTTCATTAAGCAGCTTAATAATTTTAGCACCAGAAAAAAAAAAAAATATGTTTTATACAAAGAAGTTCTTGCTTAAACATAGGTATAACAATAAAATGTGGATGGCCTGTGTTTGCAAAGATAATCAATACTTTAAAAGGATCGTTAATAACAGTTAAAGATCGGTTAAGGACAAGGGCATATATATAAGGAGTCCAGGGGTCCCGGGATCCTCCCAAAATTAGAAAAAATTATAGGTAATAAGTAATTATTATAGGGGATTTTCGAAACTAGGTGCACCAAGCACTGTTAACCCTACTAATTAAATTACCCGAGCAATGCCGGGTACGGGAATGCTAGTTTTAATATAAAAGCATTGTTACGGAAAGTTGAGATGAAGCATTGAATAATAATTTGAATGGAGGAAAGCCTTCGAAAAAATAGGGATTTTATGTCGAAATCTAACTACCAAACGGCACGAACTTGAGGGTCACAAATTCGGACAAAATTCTAGATATATGTCCATTCCGACAAGGTATGAGCCCAGGTAACGCGGTTTGACTGCACAGGCCCTAGTTCGGCTGCAATGGGGTCCAAAGATTGTAATTTGGACCCAGTAATGGAGTTTCCTTCAGAATTACAATCCTTACAACTTTTTTCCGTTATTGTGCTGCAATATGAGCCATTTGTATGCACTTACCTTTGAATTAATTACTTTGAATACTAGTTTTTAAAAAGTGTTTCTCAAATTTGAATGCCGAAATAACGTAGTTACAGGATTTACAGGATATTTATCGTTTGCAAAGAAAACTAATTATTTCGTTTTATATTAATCGTCTGCTAGTAAAAAGTATTTATCGTTTGCTAATTGAAACATTTACTAAATATTTATCGTCGGCTTTCATACATGTTCCACAACGATAAGCAAAAAATGGGAGAGGGGGAAAAGCTCTAATTTATTGCACATGACACTTTAAAAAACAAATACAAAATCATTTCGACTTTTTAAGTAACTTAAATAATGCACATAAATAACTAGGTGTTTTCTCCTCCACTCATTTTACTTAAAAAAAGATGCCAAACATGACGGAAGATCAAACATAGCATCAAAGTGAAATTCCAATGGAAACACCACTGCATTTGTATGGCCAAACTAGTAACTTTGGACCCTCATTAAAGCCAAACTAGGGCCTATGCAGTCAAACCGCTTTACCATGGCTCATATCTAGTGGGAATGGACCTATATCTAGAATTTTGTCCCAAACTGTGACCCTCAAGATCGTGCCGTTTGGTCGTAAGTATTCTAATTCGCAACTCCAGAGCTCGAATACGCTACCTTGCGGTGATTAACAATACTAAAGAAAAGGGTAAAACATTCCATTCCACGTGTTTTCTTTGGGGTAAATTACAAGCTTCAGACAGTTTATGGTGTAATGTAATTTCAGAAGAATAAAAAAGAAAACTTCCCACAAACACGCTGAAAAATTTCTGCCATTCACTAAGCGTCAAAGCAAGTTATAAGTTACGGCGTGCGTTTGTTTTACCTTTTTCGTCCGCCATTAGATAGTGGCTGCAGCGCCCCCTATAGTTTATTGGAGTTGCAAATTAAGAGTTTTTAATTGATATCTCAGCTCATTATTTTCGGAGGGTTATGTTAAATAGCCAAACATAAAGACCGGAAAATTACGAACCCATCGATCCCTGGTTCGATGGTCAGTTTACTGTCGTTCGGGAGAAGTAACTTGGACATAGATAGACAGATAGATACTTGGATAGGTAGATATATAGATAGGTACATGCGCTCAGTTTTTAATTATGTAAGATTATATCCTGTTCGACCGGGGCACGTTTACGCAGTGCCCTTTTTTCAAAACGAATTATAACTGTAGAGCCAAGAGTCATAATAGATTGATGCTGCTCCCTAGCAAATATCCTCACAAGTTTTTGAGCATCAGTCGAGCTTCGGTCTAGCATGCAAAAGGAATAATCTGTTTTCTACCAAGTCGAGTAAATTTTGAGTTGAACATTTTGAAGCTTATTGTGAATAAATAACACTTAGTTAAGAAAGAAGAAATATATAACAATTAGCAGAATTTTATCCTTTTTTGAGAATTGTATTTTATTAAATATTTTTGCACGTGAAAAATAAATCCAAACTTGGAGATGGGGCAAGTTTACGCGTTGATGTCGGAGCACCTTTATACGCAGTTTTTTACTGTGTCTTACTTCTAAACGTGCCCTAACGCTTTTTTTGCTCCAAACTGTCTCAAAACTTTTTAGTAATTTCAGGCCATTAGTTTCGAAATTCTCAACATTTAATTTTTAATGAAGTTACAAATTCGTATCTTATATCTTACAATCATGTAGTGCTTGTCTTCATGTCCATTCAGCATTTTCTTTATACACTATTCAGTCTGTAATAAATTTGATTTATTTAAACGATGGTAAGATGTCATAAACACTAACAGAACCACGTTAGGTATCAAAATAAATATGCATGCGTGATTATGAAATATGATTGCGTAAACGTGCCCCGTGTCCGGGGCACGTTTACGCAATCGGCTCGGACTCAAAAAAAAAAAAAAAAAAAAAAAAAAAAAAAATTATATATATATATATATATATATATATATATATATATATATATATTTTTTTTTTTTTTTTTTTTTTTTTTTTTAACGGTTAAAAACACAAACTGAGCAACAACCGAATATATCAATTTTGACTCTATTAACTGCTTCATAAAACCGCAATGTCTAAAATTTCCTAAATCAAAACATATAATTTAGAAAATTCATTAAAAAAAAAATTAGTGTTAATGTGCCCCGGTCTACACTGCTGCTCCTTTAAAAATAAAATCTTGGTCAAAAATCACGAGGCGTGGAAATCCATTGCGTGGCGGATGTCTCTCCATATTTTCTTATTTGGTAGAAATATGGGTGAAAGTCAGAGCTGATAAGACTGATAAGACGCATCGTTAAATCCCAGCTAACACTAATAAATGTGGATCATCGCATTGTTTCAAAAAGATAAGACTAAATCAGCAGAGGACAACTTCATGTGTTCAAACTTTGGCCATTTATTTTTACAGAAACTTGTAAGTCGCCCGTCAAGGTAAGATGGGTGAAAATCGCTTCGCTTCTTCTACATTTTAACCCGCAATTGCCTATTTGGTGATATTTTGATAGTTGAAAATTTAACCTTAATTCCGGTGGATTAACGCTAAACTCCAATTGATAGCGTTTATGGTTGACTGCTTTTTCACCTCTTTATTCCCCTGAAATGACAGTCTTACCAGTAAGATTGTTAAGTTACCGGATCGAGTTCAGCCTTGTCACGATACAGCCTTTCCCTGCATGTTAAACGCACTGTAAAAAAATTCCGAAACGTTACTGGTTATTTCCGTGGAACGTCTCTCGATTTCACACGTTTTCAGCTATTTCCCCGTAAAAACAAGTATCATCACAAAAAGGTTTCCTGAATCGCTACAAGTTGCACGCGTGCAGACTTTTCACTGTTGTGGAAAATATTTTTAGCAACCAGTTTAAAGATTGAATGGTCGTGTTTACTAAGTGTATCTGCCTAAAGTTGCTTACGACTTGTCCAGATTGACTAAGCTCCCAATGAGAGCGAAAAAGTCAATGGACAACTACAACTTTGCAAGGCAGGAATTGCAGGCAAGCGATATGCTTGGTTCCTTCTTGCAAAGCATTGGCTGTGGTCGCTCTGATTGTAATAGAACCTTCTTGGTAAACCAGGAAGGTTCCATTCACTTACACTAAACCGACTTGATTTTTCTTGAAGGTTCTAGAGACATGTCTGGTTTTAACAGGGGAGATTTCGCACTTCTTCAGAAAGTTTCAAGAATAATTTCAGAAAGGTTACTGACTTTTAGCGGAATACGTTCCTGATTTTCCCAAAATATGTTACTGGAAGAAATTGGGCACATCAGCTGCCTATTATTTTTCAGGAAAGTTTCTAAATCGTTTTAACAGTGCGTTGCCAAAACATATTGTCAATTTATCATGGCGTGGCGCGAGTTTCGTTGTTGATGACGTTAGCGTTACTCGATTATTGGCTACTATATATATGAGGATTCGTGATACAATTTAGAGAGAAGAGTGTTTCTAATGACATCGAACATGGAATTATAAAGGAAAAACTATCTCGTTAAAGGCATGAGCAAGTCATGTAGCAATGTACTGTCTAACCACGGATTGTATGGAATTGGCAATTTCCAGTTAAGACGAGTCTCACTGAATGAGGGGGAAAAATAAAAATTTATTTGATGCGCGTGTTCCGCTCATTTGAATGAGACTCTGATTAATTTAGAGGCAAAATACATCTGCAAAAGCTGACATCCCTGAAAACTAGATGAAGCGTACATTTTCGTCTGAAAAAAGGATGTTTGCTGTTCCGTACAATTCGTGGTCAGACAATATATATACAGCACGTCCGCATTTTAGCTGCAATATCTCTATTTTCGCAACCGTTAGTCCTGGATGCATACTTCCAGTTTCAAAAAAAAAGGGGGGGGGGGGCAAAGTTAATGCATTGAAAGTTTGATGCGAAAAAGAAAATTGGTGAAAAAATACAAAATCTAACTTTTTATACGTACCCTAGGGAAATAATTTTCATTGTAAAATTTTTTGAACACAAAACGTTTGACATTAGTGCGACAAATATTCACAAAGGCATGAAACGCAGCGTTTTGTGACTTACACCACTTTACACTCGCAGCCAATAACACCTTTTGGGGGATAATATAGCTGTTAACAATGGTTTGAAATTATATGGGTGCATAGAGTGTGTTTTTTCAAACTCTACGAGCTTTTGCAGTGTGTTTCAATGTATCATAACATAACATCTGCATTTATTTTTCAATAGCTAAAAATTTGAACAAGTAAGATCGAAAATTTGAAACAAAATTCCAAAACACCCTGGGGATTCATCAGGGGATTACTCCGCAAATGTAGGGAAAACCTTGAGATGCTTCGTTAATGCTGCAGACTATGTTGCTTAAGAAACGCAGCACTAGTACCCCGAAATATCACAAGTCTAGCAAGGGGGGATACCGGAAGTCAAAAATATAAGCATGACAGAAATTATTTAGAACATTTTCAAACCAAAAATACAAGCATCACAGAAAGTAATTAGAACACTTTCAGAACAAATTTAAACTACAAGAGAAAAAACAAATGAACTCTATTGCAAGATAAAAAACATAGAACAAACAAAAAGACCTACCACTACTCTTTCATCAGCTTGTAAATGAAATTTTCGGTGAGATGCACTGGACATCGGTTCTCAGTTCAGGCTGCAGTAAAATTTTGAATCGCTGTCCCCAGATTTGTTTTATTGTTGCAGATTTTTTTACATCGAGTGATTTGCGAGATAATTATATTTCTGAACACTTTTTTTGCTAACACAGCTGTGAAAATGAATTAATGAATAAACTTTAAAATCAAAATGAGAACGTTTTTCAGGCAAAGCAACACTGGATCCTTTTTTATTTATTTGAACGTTGAGATCCAGGAAGTTAACTGAATCATCTTTATTTGTCTGTTTTAGTAGTAGTTCATTAGGGTTAAATTTTTCTACATAAACTGTGAAAATCTGTGTTGTTAAAAATGATGTCACCTATATATCTAAAAGCTCCTATACTGATGTTTGTTGAAAAAATAGGTTCGTAACAACGCAAAAAGATAATGGCAAATGCACTAGAAAAAGATGTATACATCTTTTGGAATTCCATTGATGTGTCTGTGTGTAGAAATTTGAACCATTACACAAATAATTTTCGAAAATGCTTATGTAATGTGTACATCTTTTGGGATTCCGATGATCTGTCTGTGTGTAGAAATTTGAACCATTACATAAGTAATTTTCGAAAATGCTTATGTAACGTATACATCTTTTGGGAATCCGTTGATCTGTCTGTGTGTAGAAATTTGAACCATTACATAAGTAAAATGAAAAATTATCATATAAGCTTTGTGCTACAATATGATTAAGGTGAAAAACAACGTAAATAAAGCACAAATATTCGAGAAAATACAGCATATAGCTATTTCAAGGCTACAATGGAGCCTCTTCATCAGTGCAAAAAGCTCACCAACACAACCAAAAGTTGCGAGAGAACTGACAAAAACAGGTGGACACTGGTATTTATACCAAAGACGGCCAACCAATAAGAATACAGGAACATGACATCAAACAACCAATCAGCGAACAGCATGTACACTCCAGGCTCAAAAGCAAGGCAAGAGACAACCAATCAGAGCCAGGAGACAAAAAGAGTGCGAGACGCCAAAGAAACAGGAAAGGCAATTATAGAAATTGCTTCCAAATGTCATGAAAAAATGGAGTGCTGGAAAAATCATTGACAAGAGAATGAGAATTTTTCCAAATATGGTAAGCTTCCCAGAAATCGAGGTCATAAACCGAAGAACATTTACAAATAATCTTTGCAGATGAAAAATCAAAACAGTGACCAGAAGTCCAACAATGCTGAGCGATGGAAGAACGAAAAAGTTCTTTATGTTTAACATAGTTTTCGTGCTCTTTCAGACGGTGCTTGAGAGCACGTTTAGTCTGTCCAACGTAGCCAAGTCCACACTTGCAGGAGATGCTATAAATGCCCCAGTTGCTAAGACAATCAATGGGGTCCTTTAAGTTTGTAAATTTGATCTTATTAACTGGAGAAAAAGCTATATCGAAACCAAATTTTTTCAAAATCTTTGCAACTTGATGACTAACTTTTGGATAATAAGGCAAAACAATAGTATACGAAGCATTGGAAGCAGAAACCTTTTTAGAATGAGAGGGTTTAATTAACTTATTATAAATTGAATCAATGATGCTAGGAGAATAACCACGATCGAAAGCCACTGCTTTAAGATAAGAAAGCTCAGCATTTAAAGAATCGGAGGAAGAACAGATGTTCAAAGCACGGAACACAAAAGTCTTGAATGAGGCCACCTTTTGGTTTGGAGGATGAAAAGAACATTTGTGAGGAGGTAGTGTAACAGCAAAAGGCTTACGAAACACCGAAGTCATAAATTCATCATTACTTTTAGTAATAAAGACGTCCAAAAATGAAAGAGAACTATCAGTTTCCATTTCAATAGTGAATTGGATGCAAGGATCAATAGAATTTAGAGTAGAAAGTAAAAGTTCATTATCAACATGGTCAAATGTTGTGAAATCTTCTCCTATCATCAGTGAGTCTTCAAAAAGGTCTTTAACTCCTTCTGTTGCACATTGTGCCAGGTTTTATGCTCTACCAAAGGTCCATAAACCCGACATTCCTCTTAGGCCTATTGTCTCAAATATTGGTGCTGCTTCATATAAACTTGCTAAGTATTTAGTTTCTATCTTCTCTTCTCTTTTGGTTAGCAACTCTTTTACTGTCAGAAATTCTGTTCATTTTGTTCAGAAGTTACGTTATTTTAAGCCTCATGGTTTAACGATGGCTTCTTTTGACGTGAAATCACTTTTCACTAATGTACCGGTTATCGGGGCATTGGATTGTCTTAAATTGAGACTCCAAGAGCATCATTTTTCTAGTTTTGAGATTGAGGAACTTGTTTCACTTACTCGTGTTTGTCTTGAACAGAATGCTTTTGTGTTCAATGGTACTTACTTTCGAATGTCTGAAGGTTTAGCAATGGGTAATCCTTTGAGTCCTATTTTAAGTGACATTTATATGCACTATTTTGAGACTAAACTTTTTGAAACCATAACGTTTCCGTTCTATGTTCGTTACGTTGACGATTGCTTTGTTTTGCTTGGCCAAAACCATGTTGATAATGAACTTTTACTTTCTACTCTAAATTCTATTGATCCTTGCATCCAATTCACTATTGAAATGGAAACTGATAGTTCTCTTTCATTTTTGGACGTCTTTATTACTAAAAGTAATGATGAATTTATGACTTCGGTGTTTCGTAAGCCTTTTGCTGTTACACTACCTCCTCACAAATGTTCTTCTCATCCTCCAAACCAAAAGGTGGCCTCATTCAAGACTTTTGTGTTCCGTGCTTTGAACATCTGTTCTTCCTCCGATTCTTTAAATGCTGAGCTTTCTTATCTTAAAGCAGTGGCTTTCGATCGTGGTTATTCTCCTAGCATCATTGATTCAATTTATAATAAGTTAATTAAACCCTCTCATTCTAAAAAGGTTTCTGCTTCCAATGCTTCGTATACTATTGTTTTGCCTTATTATCCAAAAGTTAGTCATCAAGTTGCAAAGATTTTGAAAAAATTTGGTTTCGATATAGCTTTTTCTCCAGTTAATAAGATCAAATTTACAAACTTAAAGGACCCCATTGATTGTCTTAGCAACTGGGGCATTTATAGCATCTCCTGCAAGTGTGGACTTGGCTACGTTGGACAGACTAAACGTGCTCTCAAGCACCGTCTGAAAGAGCACGAAAACTATGTTAAACATAAAGAACTTTTTCGTTCTTCCATCGCTCAGCATTGTTGGACTTCTGGTCACTGTTTTGATTTTTCATCTGCAAAGATTATTTGTAAATGTTCTTCGGTTTATGACCTCGATTTCTGGGAAGCTTACCATATTTGGAAAAATTCTCATTCTCTTGTCAATGATTTTTCCAGCACTCCATTTTTTCATGACATTTGGAAGCAATTTCTATAATTGCCTTTCCTGTTTCTTTGGCGTCTCGCACTCTTTTTGTCTCCTGGCTCTGATTGGTTGTCTCTTGCCTTGCTTTTGAGCCTGGAGTGTACATGCTGTTCGCTGATTGGTTGTTTGATGTCATGTTCCTGTATTCTTATTGGTTGGCCGTCTTTGGTATAAATACCAGTGTCCACCTGTTTTTGTCAGTTCTCTCGCAACTTTTGGTTGTGTTGGTGAGCTTTTTGCACTGATGAAGAGGCTCCATTGTAGCCTTGAAATAGCTATATGCTGTATTTTCTCGAATATTTGTGCTTTATTTACGTTGTTTTTCACCTTAATCATTACATAAGTAATTTTCGAAAATGCAAAATTTAACCAGGTTTATCCAAGAGTGTTTATCTAGATTGATGGAATTTTCATATTTGTCAAAAAGCCTAACTGTAACGTCAATTATGAAATTATGGGGAATGTTAGTAAAAAGATTTTCAAACATAAAAGTATTGATAATATATGAATATCGTATGCTATGTTTAAGAAGTCCAGAACTTTCAGGTTGTTCAAAATTATGAAGCTATTTTCTTCTGCTATTTTGGCTAAGATATTTTTAAATTTTTGGTTGTCAATTCATGGTTGAAAAAGTGCCTTTTCATCATTTTTAGCCTAAAAAAAGTTGACGAGACACGTTTAGTAGGAAGTTATTTTTTTTTGTTGTAGTTAGTTTTGCATATTAGAAGCATAGAAGAAAATAGGTTGAAACTAGTAGTCCTTCATGAAGAAAAAATTGCTTAAACTTAAGTAAATCAAAACAAAAACTCTTTTTTCCAGGGCGTAGATGAGATAAAAGCCTTTAAAGTAATACAAAAACAATTTTTGCACATTACTTAAAAGAGGCCAAATAGACTGGATAAATACCTTAAAAAATACCATATAATCATGTTTCATTGAAATACACTTGCAAAATGTAATTTTTATTATTATTATTATTATTATTTTTTTATACTGAACGACCTTATTTAACAACTACCAACTTTTTATTCTTTTTCCATGGAATTTGAATTTATACAATAAGGATAATTGCATTAAGGATAAAAAGATAATTTTCATTTTGATTAAATTACAATAAAAATACCCCAAAAACGATTTTTCTTTAAAAAAAATCCTGCTTTTTCTAATAAAAGCCGGCGATTTAAATAAAAAAAAAAAGCCGGCCGCCCTATTTTGGCCCGGCTAAAATCGAACAGCCCTGGAAAGGGTACAAGTTCAATACACAAGAGGTGGAATATTTTGGGCAAAGTCAAAAATACACAAATGTCCAACTGAGATTGCATTGTTAAAGAGTCCATAAAAAAGATATTTGTTGATGTGAGATTTTTTCAAAAATAGTATGTATTTTTAAGACGTATCTATGAAAGTATACAGTGCATTGAGCAGTTGAAATGTATTTCTAGCAGAAGTAAGTGATGAACACTCATTACACAGACACACTTCTAATATGAGCTTAACGATGAATGTCAAATACCAAGGCATTTAGTGAAAATCATGCAGCCACACCGCTGCACGGGTCTCTCATAACCGTCGTTACACAAAGCACACAAGAATGAAATATTTAGCCTATATGAGGTTTACGTCTTTAGTTAAAAAATAACTGATTCTTCATCATTTTTTCCATTCGGAAAGTGCGGTAAAGGCTTGATGAATTTCTAATTATTTAAAAAACCGGAAAACACTTGCTTATGTCTGAAAATAGGTCTAGTTTCTTCAACCATTACGGAGAATCAGCAAGATTCTTTTTTTCATGAACATTGGTTTGCGATTTACGTAAATTGGATTTGCTCGTTTTTTATCATTCCTCTCAAAAAATTTAGGGGTGCGACGCCCCCTCTCGACCCTCCTATTTGCCACCCCTGCTCTTGCCCCAAGAGGCCCCTACTATTTGTACTGGTTATCTCCGATTTTTAATTTTGCCACCTACATATCTTTGCTTCTCACTCTGCCTTACATTATTAAGAAAAACCTATATAATTGCAGGGAGGCCTGCTTCACCATTTTCGGGGTTGGCAAAACATCCAAATTATTTTTCCTCAAATCAATACCTTTCAAAAAAACTAAATCTTGTAATTGTATCCCAAAAATTGAGCGGAACACCACATGCCCCCCAGTGTTGTTATAAACCTCTGCACCAATTTAGAGACTGGCAACAGTTTTCCTCGTACCAATATCTTTCAGATAAACTAACTCCCGTAATTGTATCGCAAAAATTGAACGAAAAACCACTTGCGCCCCAGCACAGTAATAACCACCCCCCTGTCCCCCTGCACCATTTTCCGGGTTGGCAACATCCGAATTCGTTTTCCTTGAGCTAATATTGTATCACAAAAATAGCAAGCGAAACCATTTGCTCCTTGACTATAATTTCTAATCTAAAAAAAGGTTCATGTTTTTAACTTCCCCCTCCCTCTTTGTTGAAGTTTCCCTTTCTACTTTGCTAGAAGTAGCGACAGTGGAAGTTTTCACCATTGCTAGAAGAGATTGAATATTTCCAAGCCTTATCTGATACAGTTGAATCAGCAGATTCTGTAATAAAGATTTGTCAGACTTCGGAGACTTTTAGGTAGAAGTGGCTTTGAGTTTACTTCGAATGAAACCGAAATTCCATCTCACCCTAAAGTCTCGCGACGGTCAAAAACAATCTGCGCTGCAATCAGACACCCATTCTTGGTATCATCAAGGACTCTGTGTTGTGTGTCAAAACACACACACACAAATGTCCTTTGAGTGCCAAAAACGTTTGTATAAACATTGTTTCCCTTTTATCAACTACAGTAATTTGAATTTAAAAACAATTATCAAAAGAAGTTAAGAACATTTTTAGTATGGTAATTTGATTTTTATAAATTTTTTACAAATGTCAGCATACAGTTCAAGTGTAAATTTTAGAACTTTTTTTCATTTAGTTTTTTTCTGATTTGATGCAGTTATTCTTAAATTTTTAATGAATTTGTTCACACACACACACACACACACACAAACAAAAAAAAAATCGTATTGATTTTTTTAATGCATTTTATAATTTTAAATTGAGGTGAATGTGAGAAATAGTTTTCATATTTTTCAAGCATTTCTACATAAATACAAAACAGTAGCCAGCGAGCGTAAAGCATAACCCATCGAAAGCATTAGTAAAAAACGTAACATGACAATGTTCCCAAACGGGAACAAGTCCAAAATATTGGATTTTTTTTTTGAAAATTTCTCCTTGATTTGTTTAAAGGGATGCCTACTAGTCTTATTTTTATGATGCAACTTAATTTTTAATACTTGGAACTTAGAGCGGCGACTAAAGGGTTAAATTTGTACCCTTTTGATACTTTTTGAAAATCGTAAGTATGCATCTAGGATTAACGGTTGCGGAAACACAAGTTACCGTCCTATACTCCACTCGGCGAAAAGATTGACTAAAAGGCAAACAAATGGGTTGCCAGAATGGTGGCCACTTTTGGGGATTTTCTGTGCATAAGAAAGGTAAACTAATCCTCGCCAGGCCTACTAGCCCAGTCAATGAATACATTGAAGCGTGCAAGGAATATGCGATAATGTTTGACTTCAGAATACAGTAAAACTCGCTTGTAACGAGTCCTGATTTAACGAGAACACGGATTTAGTGAGGAAATCCGAAACATTTGGTTGGAACAATGTTAAGTCGATGGGAATATAACTCGCTTTTAACGAGCAAACCCCGCTTAAAGCGAGCAATATTTTTGTGATTCGTAAAATTTTTATCGATATGACTTTCAGCTCAACTTATCTTTTCTCAGAAAAATTCCTTTGACACTCTGAAGTTAACTGAAAGTTAGTGATCAGTCATAAATCTTAAGTTAAAATGGTGTCTTTTTTTTTTTAACTTGTGGAGTAGAGAAGTATTAAAAAAATAAATATTGTTGTATTTGACGCCAATATGTTATCACTTCCGAGGTATACTTCCGAGGATATTGTAGATCAAATTCAAGCAAATGCGGATGAAAAAAATGATGAAAACGACTACGATAATGACAAATATGAAGAAATAGTCAATGGCTTTTGATGTACAGAAACACTTGAACCCTTTCAGACGTGCAAATGTCGATTTGTTTTCGAGTTCACAAAAAAGATACAATCGAACAGTAAGGCATTTCAAAGCAAATTAACCAGAATAATAATAATAATATTAAGCAAGTGTGAATTTTTGTGAATTTTTCACAAACTTGTTTTTTACGAGAACTCGGTTATAGCAAGCAAATGTCGCGGTCCCTATAAGCGAGTTCGACTGTATTGTTAGGGGTAGTTAGTAAATAAACATACTAAAATTCTCCACCCCTGGGGGGTGGGAGGGTGGAGGGGGCAAATTTTGGGTTTTTCTAGAACATGTTGGAAACGGTGGAAAAAATGAGTTCAAAACAAAAATTCAAGCAGAGTAAATTTCCTATAAAACTGTTGCTACACATACTTGTCAAATTTTTGATAATTTTCAGGGTATATGTTACGAAAAATCTATGGTTTTTTGAAATCTTCTGTCTTTTTATCAAACATTTGCTCCTAGTGCCTCGCACTATCAGTATTTATGAAAATTGTCAGTGACATATAGTTGTAGCGCTTTACATTTCCTTCAATTTGATATGCTATTTTAATATATTTTATTCAACCAATCAAAAGTTATAGAACTTCAAACACGCACCTTCATGGCAAAAAAATATAACACTTGCCATACACACAAACATCAAACTGACTCGAAAGGATCGCGCACTTCCTCTTTCCTCAATGATTTTAGACAATCCTGATTGACAATGAAGGTGTTTTTGTGGATAACTACAACGCAAATGATGTGACGCTTCCAGGGGAAGGGGGGAGGTCCGTAAACACTTTGTGACAAGGGGGTAGGAAAGAGTAAGAAGAAGTGTGACATCAAGCATTTTTTAATACGAACATGTCCATGAAAACTAGCTTTCTAAAAGTAAGGTAGGTGCGGGTATTAAGGCCTGTCGGCTAATAAGTCCAAAACACCAAAAATACAATTTGCTATCACTTATAGATGGCCCTTCATACTAGTCGCGATACGTTGCTCACTTATTTCGACTAGTGTTACGTGATTCATTTGAGCGGAGTGATTGCGCAACACAAATAATAAAAAATCGTCCGATTGAATCGTAAATAATTTTTGTAATATTATACTTTTATGTACAGTTTTGCGCTGCAGTGTTCTGTTTTTAATGCTTCTATCGATCGTTCATGTTTGAATACGTATGAGCCAATTATTGTACTTTTGTGCATTTTTTATACACTATGTCAGCGGCTATTAAGGCCTAAGGCCTTATTATACGCCTTTGTTTTTGTAACAATGCTTGTCGGCTTTGCACCCTATTTAAATCTTTCTTAATATGTTATGAATGTTTATAAGTAATTTGGACTGTTTACTAATGGGGTCGTTTCCAAAATTTTAAAAGTATTTTTTTCTGAAAGAGCATGCTTAAAAACATAGGATCTGACCATTTTTTAAATAATTTGTTTAAGTTTAATATTTAAAAAAAATTATTTTAACCGGTGCGCTTTCATTGTTTACATTTCTTGCCGATTACATCAGAAATGATGAAATGCTATTCTGTGTTGCCATTCACAGACCAAAATATTTAATTCGCATTTTTACTCACGTGTATTGGCAACGATATATTTGATAGCAAGCGTAGAGCACAATTTTAATTCGCTTCTTGATTATCATAACGTGGAAACGCGGTTCAAAGATGCGCCAAAGAGCATTATTTGTGACGTCATCTAGACCACGCCTTGTTTGAAAAATCGGACATTTTAAAAAATTAATTGAAAAATAACTGTTGTGAAAATGAAAGAATTTTCTGGGTCCATGTTTTTTTTTTATTGCTTATTCTATCAATTTCAGTAACTAAAAGTAGTACTTTTGACTGAAGGAAACAACCCCATTGGCTCTGTGTTATAGTAGTACCTTAAGCTGACCTTCTAGAAGGTTTTACCGCATGGTTTACGGTTGTATTTCGGACGACGTAGAAGACAATGTGCGGCTCACTAAATTTAAAAGTACAGAATTTCAGGAGCTCATGCCTACACCAGAGATAAATTACGAAAAAAAAAAAAAAAACACAAATTGTTAGAAGAAAAGCCGTTAATTACACTGAAAAACAAATGTTAACGAATTTTTTGTTCCTCACGGTACTTTGGCTGTTTCTTATAGATTTCAAGGTGCTAAATAGAATATGTTTGCAAAATATTTCTATCATCTTCCAGTTTTAAGAAATTGCATTTTTACGTTTTGGATTATATAAGCTGTCTTACAGTAGTTACAAGTTTACTGCATTTTTTCTTTTAGATGCATTTAATCCACAGACACATATTTTTAACTCATTGCAGCGATACAAAATGTAACAAGAGAACACCCAAAGAATTCACTTTGGGAGGGGTTTGAAAAATCTTACGCACCCTTACATGGGGGTTGGGGTTGAAAAATTGCCAAAATTATCTTTACATAATTAATGAATGACCCCTTATTTCTTATTTCTATACTAGAAAGTCGCCTGTCTAGGCACGACGGGTAAAAATTCCTTCTACTCTTCTACATTTGAACGAAACCATTGCCTGTTTGGTGATATTTTGATAGTTGAAATTTTAAACCCTAACTCCAGTGGATTAACCCTAAAATCCAGTAGGTAGCGTTCATTGTTGCCATTCTTTTGTTTCTTCATTCCCCTGAAATGAGACAGTCTTACCAGTAAGACGGTAAGTTTGTCGGATCGAGTTCAGCCTTGTCACAATAAAGCCTTTCCCTGCATGATAAACATTACGAAACCTATTTTCAAAATATCATGCCTTGGCACAGTTTCATTGTTGACACATGCGTGTTACTCGATCATTGGCTATTATATATGAGATGATTCATATTGTTTGTGGTAGACCATAATCTTTCTGCTTTTACTACAGATAGTTGGAATTTGAACACTAAGCACATTCGTACACAACATATTCGAAACTCCAATAAACTATAGGGGGCGCTGCAGCCACTGTTTAATGGCGAATGAAAAAGGTAAAACAAACACACGCCGCAACTTATAACTTGTTTTGACGCTTAGTGAATGACAGTAGTTTTTCATCGCGTTTGTGAGAAGCTTTCTTTTCTATTCTTCTGAAATTACATTACAGCATAAACTGTCTGAAGCCTGTAATTGACCCCAAAGAAAACACGTGGAATGAAATGTTTTACCTTTTTCTTTAGTGTTGTTAATCACCGCAAGGTAGCGTATTCGAGCTCTGGAGTCTATTCTGCTATTGATTTCTATTAGGTTAGTCGTATCTCGAGCAAAGTTCAACAACTTAGAGTTGAAATTAAAACTTAAATGGACAAATAATTAAATATAAAAATAATAACGCCACGGAAAAGTACACAAAGATTTGCATCGCGATCGAATTAAAATCTTGTTTTTAAGAACTATTTGCGAAACGGTGTTACTCGAGATCAGATTCTCTTTCCCGTGACGTAACTGGAACCGTGTCATGTTGTCATAATTGCACGGTTGTTAATTGAGATATTTCTTTCGACAATCAAGCACATTTTTTCTTTTAATTCTGCGAAAAACTTCAAGTAGCACTGCGTCATAATTTGTTTCACATTTTTCCATCAGAAGGTAAAATCTCGACAGTGATTTTGTACAGTGTGATGGAATTAAAAAAAAGAAAACCATGGATCGTCGTGAGCTATATTAAATTACATTTTCCGTCATTTTAAAAAAACGTTTCTTCGCTCAGATTGAAGAAAGTTATCGTCTGAAAAATGAAATTTTCTTACATAGGCCTGGAATGCAAAACATTGTTTATGGGCATAACTAAACGATCCTCGCAGATACACGTTATCTTCTCCCCGCGTTAATGTTCACAGTACAAACAGAAGAAGTCGTATATTATACCGTTACCTTCCAAAAGATTAGCACGAAGAAGGCAAACAAAGCCGCTGAGGACATCTTACATTACCTGGATAACAATCTTTTCCGTTGCTGTGGTCCCGTGATTTGGTGGACGACATTTGCTCAATGTTGCTCTGTGATGGAGCTTTTGAATTGTGTTTTTCTCCTATTATGTGTCTCAGTTAGTGTTCTCGCTCAAGAAACAACAACACATTTTAGTACAGTTAGTGGTGAGTATAGTTTATTTACTTTTAATATTTTTAGTTTCTTCCACGACAGCGGTGCGTAACCTAAACTGTAAAACAAGCTGATGTGTGCATCACATGACTTCCTTTTACTCCAATTTAATGTCATTTTCTCATTATTGGCAGTTTTAATATGATTCAATTGTTTACTCTCTAAATATCACCAACAGTGGCCAAATTGAAACCAGATTAAAAAAAAAAATGAAAAAAAAAAAAAAAAATCGCCAAATTTGTTACCAAGTTGGCGAAAAAACTTGGCGACCAAAAGACTGGCGATATATCGCCAAGTTTCCGCCAAATTATAGCGCCACTTGAGTTTACATCGAAATTAACAATGATTTCCCCTCAAAAAGGGGCAAAAGATCCCTTTTGAAGCCTCCGAATGCAACCAAAAAGGAAGATGCACAACTAGACCCCGCTAGGAGTCTACGTACCAAATTTCAACTTTCTAGGACATTCCGTTCTTGAGTTATGCGACACACATACGCACATACGCACATACATACGTACATACAGACGTCACGAGAAAACTCGTTGGAATTAACTCGGGGATCGTCAAAATAGATATTTCGGGTGTCTGTACGTTTTTAGGCACATATCCATGTGTAGCGGGTTGAAAAAATAAGTCAACATTCATTTGGGGGTGAGCAAAATGTAAATTAGGACCGATTTTTGGGTGAAAATTTTTTCGCGAATACAATACTTCCTTTTTTGTAAAAGGAAGTAAAAATTCCAAAACGGTACTGGTAATTTCCATGTAACGTTCCGGGATTGCCTAGGTTTTCACCCATTTCCTGTGATAATTAAGTATTTTTGTCAAAATGTTTCCTGAATTACTCCAAGTTGCACTAATGCAGACCTCTCACTGTTGGAAAAAGTATTTTTTGCTACAGTTTAAAGATTAATTGCACGTATTTACCAAGTGTATCGGCTTAAGAGAGATAACGGCCCATCCAGATCGACTAAACTCCCCGTGCGGATGTCTCTGGATTCCGCAACTCTGCAAGAATTGCAAGCAAGGCAGATGCTTGATACTTGCAACTCTGTCTGCGCGTTGGCCTCAGTTGTAATAATGAATTTGGAGCTTTCTTGGCAAATTAGGAAGGCACGAAGCTACTACACTTAAAACCAACTTTTCTCTGAAAGCTCCAGAAAAATAAATGGCTTTAACCGCAGATAATTCTGAATTATATTTAGAAAGATTTAACAATGATTTCAGGAAGGTTACTGACTTTTAGCGGAAAACATTCCTGTTTTTTGCACGATATATTACTGGCAGAAATTGGGCTCATCAGCTGCCCACTATTTTCTAGAAACGTTTCTGAATTGTTTTTACAGAGTACAGCCTGCGAGCCATGGGTGGTTCGCAAAGCTGATCCATTTGATCTGTTGTCATGTTCGATGTTACGAATCCAAAACTGTGTTTTGGATCCTACCAAAAAAAAAAAAAAAAAAAAACCTATCATCTTTATTTGGTCCGCACGGCTTTGCCCGCAGTAGAAAATTTAAAAGTCATTTGGTTTGCCTGTATATTTACAAATAATGGATGATGAATTTCTCACCAATTTGCTATGTTAGTCTGCTCGTCCACATTATGGTAATTTGCTCGTCCACGTTATGGTAATTTGCTCCGTAAAATTTTCTTAAAATTGAAATAAGAAAATAACAAAATCGATTTTCCGAAAAATCGCTTCAAGGTGACCACCCCTATGCTACGACTAACTCTGTGCAAAATTTTGTGAAAATCGGTCAAACGGTCTCGGTGATATGTGCGTAACAAACATCCAGACATCCAAAGACACAGCTATCTAGAGACACAGATATCCAGACACACAGACTTTCAGCTTTATTATTAGCAAAGATTGAGAATGAAGTCGAGTCCGCGAAATAGAATAGCCAGTTTTCCACAAAAAATTATTCTAATAAGCGGGATATTCTATTAACCGGGATCAAAATTATATAGGGTGTCCTGAAAAAGACATAATGTATGTGATAGTGAAGAAACTGGGCTTGGTTAAATTTATAGTTGTAGTTGAGCTATGGCTGTGAATGATTTCATCTATTGTTTTTGCGCCAACTTCAAAAATTATGTTTAAAAGTATTATCGATATTGTTTAAAGAATAAAATTATTTTTCAATTTTTAGAGCAATTTCGAAGTTGACTCTTTTTTTTTCAATTTTTTTTTAATTTTATTCTCTTTAGTGCAAATGTATTTCAGAAATAGTAAGAATTAACCATCACGAAACTTCACCTTATTTTTTTCATAAAAATGCTCCATACTAAAGAGGAAAAAAAACCTATAAACACTCCTTAAACTTTAAGCGATTGGTACTAAAAATTTATCTCTGTTCCTCTCTGGAATTTATTTGTATGTTAATTTGATTATAACCATTTAAATATTAACTTTTCCCTAACTAATTTACATTTCACAGCATCCAAGTTGCTTGTGATGCAATCCTGTATCTCCTTACTTAGCCCCGATCATCTGTTATTGGCATAGATGGTAACGATAAAAATACTACTATATATATATATATATATATATAGTTGAGGCGAACCTAACCGGGTAGCATTATGAAGGCTAAGCAGATTCTAGTCGCAGCATTACCTCGCTTCCAGGTTAGGTTTACCCCCACTATAGAGCAATGACACTGAAGAAACTTGATGCTTGCTTCAGAGAAGCCTTCATTCAAAATTATCATTACAATTTTTATTAATGTTACTGTTGTATGGCACCAAACTTTTGTAACAATGGGTTTTATTTTTAATAATTTTATATGGAAATTGCATGAAATTTACTGTTTTTTGCCCATAACTTTTTAAAAAGAACAAATAAGGTCAAACAAAAAAATGGGACCTAAGTTGAGCCTTCCCCTATCCAATAAAAAAAAAAAGAATCATCACAATCGGTTCACTACGCTGTGAGTGGACCAAATATATATATATATATATATATATATATATATATATATATATATATATATATATACACATTAATTTGATTTTTTGGCATCTTGAATTCAAATTATGTTTTTCGCAATCACGCGCGTGTGTGTGTGTACGCGCGTGTGTGTGTAGGCGTTCGTGTGCGTGTGTGTATGTAGGCATATGTGTTTGTGTCTGTGTGCAGGCATGAGTGTGTGTATGTATATGTGTGTGTGTGTAGGAGTGTGTGTTTGTCCGTGCGCAGGCATGAGTGTGTGTATGCGTGTGTGTGTAGGATATTGACGTAACCTGGAGACGGTTTTCGCAAGAGGAGCAGCATCGTGAGGCCGGTCGACGCGGCGGTGGTACTGGCAGAGGGTGCTGGCGGGAAAATAAAATGATAGGAATTCAAAACAATCAAATGAGAACAATAAGCAATCGTGATTGCTCAAAAAAAAAAAAAAAAAAGGCTGATAACCGCCTCCTTTTTGAAGTCGATTAAAAAATGCACACTAATCAATCACAATGTATTTTAAAAGCCGCAACAGAATACATGAAGCAATTTTCAAACAAATAAATAAATAGGTGTAAGTTGCTGTCACATTAAACAAAAGATACTGTTGAAAATATACTTTGAGAAAAAAGTAAAAACATAATCATTTCAAAAGGCACCAAAAGAAAATGAAAAATATATGACACTTATTTATGATTGACTCTTCTTATTACTTCTTGAGCAACGGCAATTATGTTTAAAAGGGAAATCTTAACGTGAGCGATGCCCTTGAAGTGACCGTGTTCAAAATCAGCAAGCTCCAGAACCTGTCAGGACTAGGGGTGTTCCCATAAGGCAGGGCTATCCAGCAGGCGGGCCGCGGGCCGCATGCGGTCCGCCAACACATCTTGTGCGGCGAGCCAACTTCTTGTTCAGCATATCGTTTTTCGACATTTTATGGCATCAAGAAGCATCCGAGACTACCGTTCTTGGTCAAGCCGGGATACCCGAAATTTCATCCTGACCGCTCTTTACTCCTTTCATTGAATTGGGAGAAAAAGGTACAGTACATCTACAGGTCAAGGTCAAGTAGTCCTATCCTGCACGCTGGTGTTCAAACGAATTCCTAGAAATAGTATTGCCTCGCATTGGCGGGGGGAGACAGGGATGGTAGAGAGAAACATTTCAGGTAAGCAAAACTTGCCAGCAATTAGTTAAAAATAAAAATCTCCCTCACTGACTCAACGGCCTTTGTTGATTTGAAAATCCAATAACTACTATGTTTGGAAGCACATCTTTATGCGAAAGTGCTTTTTCGGCGATGAATTTTATCAAGAATCGTCACAGGAGCTCTCTCTCCGACAGTTCATTGTTGGACCTTTTTCGGCTGGCAACGACAAACATCGATGTTGCCATGGTAGAAAATATAGCCGGAAACTGCATTTTGTGATAAAATTATGAAACTTGGCATGCATGCAGACAATGTCCTTACAAACATTTTTAAGAGAGGAGACATTTCGAAATCCCCCCCCCCCCCCCCAAAACTCCCCTGGCGGCCATTTTTGGTATAAAATCCGAAACTTCTTTTATTTTTTACTTTTAGAAAAACACCAACTGTATCTTCTTTTCTGAGTTCTATTATGCTTTCTAAAGCTTAAAAAACAATTAAAATATCTCTAAACTTCCTTATTTTAATAATAATTCCAAAAACTTTAATTTTTTTTACATAACTTTGTAACTAAAGTCTTTAAAATTTCTGGAAAGGTTGTTTGAGAGGTTGAAACTGCGGGCAAACTCAAACAAACAAGAGCGTGTTTCTCATCAATTACTGTAAACCCCAATTATGAATTTAAGTTCAGGTTAAATTTTTAGTCATACTGCCCCATTGATAAGCACTAAATAAATTGCCTAATAGCTTCAGCTGTGGGTGATAAGTTAATCATTGATCTTTGTTTGCTGGTGGAAAAACATTTTATAGCTTCATTTACGGACGGAGTTACATGAAGACGAGTAACAAAGATTCGCTAAGATATTTGAAATTTTTAATTAGGTATGCTTTTTTTTTTTTTTTTTTTTTTTTTTGAGGTTGGGATAAGTGTAAAAATGCACCAATAACATCAGGTAGTCTTTCCACCTTTTCCACATCGTCACTTTTCCCCGACCTGCAAAAATAGAGATCGTGTCACATCCTGAGAATGAGGGGAACCCTCTTCGAGCAACTAATATTTGCTGACCGAATTTGTGGGCAAAATTTCGGACTTGTATAGGTCGTATTCAATGAAAATCATCACCGTCGAATCATTAAGAGAAAAATAAGATGGTATAGGCAGTGCAATCATGAAAAACCATTCTGTCTTCTTGTCAACAGCATTCCGGAGAAAACTGATCCAGTTCTCTGGAAGCAAACCATTTTCCCCAAAATGATAAGTTTCTCCTATCCCTCTTATATGTCTTGTATTTATATTCCGAATAGACTTCAGATACTCCAACAAAAAAAATTTCGATCCTAGGTCGTTTTATGTGAACGATGAAAGAACCATCATAGACAATAGAGTCACAATGTATCTCTGCACTTATTCTAAAAAATTAGCATTCATCATTTTCATCTTCTGCAACCCTTCTCAACTCGTTTCATCTTCTTTTGAGTAGTCTTCATCAGTAGGAATACTATTACTTAATTCATTGAGCAGGAATGTTAATGACTAGACTTATTTCCCGTTCAAAGAGGTCCATTTATTGAAGTCGATGGAAGGTGAGATTGATTTTCAAAGAGGAGAAATTCATCCAGGCTTAAATTTACGATATTACAAATAATGGAAAGCATTGAAAATGAATCTATATCGAATTTTAATCTTTTCATTAAGCATATTTACTGGTTTTTCAGTAAAAATGAAAGACTAAAAAAAATTTTTTTTTCTACCCGTGAATATGAAGTGACTTTTGAGTCACAAATCCTTTCTCTATGAATTTATTGCACTGTTATTTTCCCAACTTGCCCAATCTTCATGAGTTGCTCCACATATTCTTCGTCTACTGCTGTGTTCGTTTCTAATGAGTACAATTCTTTCGAAGTTTCTTAAAATGGATTTCCATGTTCAGCTATTTCTCTTAAAGGCCAGAGTCTTCAAGATCTTTCTTGAAAACAGGCTTTGGAAACTTAACATTTATTCATTGCGCATATACAGCGTTTCTTTAAATGAGTCGAGGTAATATTTTCAAATTGTGTAACTAAATTGATAACTTCAAGATCAACCAACATCCATCTTCTTAACGCAGTTGGATCTGTGATAGATCAACTATACCCCCGTCTCCTTTCACCACCCCATTGTTTTGCTTTTGCATGTAAGCATGGTCCAATCCAATTACAGAAAACACGTTTATTGTTTTTTTTTACAACAAGCATTCCTTCTTCGAAGGTTTTGTGTACGTCTGGAAGGTTTGTGGGTTAAAGAAGAAGATTTTTCATGAAAACTGGTAACCATTAAGCATACTTACTAAAAAATATATGTACATCGTTTAGTATAGCAATGAAATGGGGAAAAAACACAAAATCAACTCCTTCAAAATATTAGAAAAGATATTCAAGTTGGTTGAAAGCTGTGATCTAATAAACATTAACATTAAAAGCCCCAACTTTAATACAGTGCTTCAAAATTTGAACATGGTGCTTTCTTTCTCGGATTTTTAAGTTATAAAAACTTCTCTGTCAAAAGTGTCTTCATTGCATCGATGTGAATCTTTTTGTAAAAAGTAGTTAGAGACATTTTATTATACAATACACTTTAGGTATGTTTTTTTCTCTCCATAAAATGAGTAAAAGCTTACCAATGATCAACCGGTTTTAGCGGAGGATTAACAACAGCAACAATAATAATAATAGTAATAAAAAGAAGAAATTTAAAATTCAAACTTTAAATTTCTTTCTATTAAAATTATGTCGTCTTTACGTTAATTTCACCCATTTTCTTTTAAGTCATTACTCTCTTATACCCTTTGGAAATAGTTTCGATTATGCGTGCTCAGTCATAAAAAACGAGGTGCATCAAGTCCAGATAATTGGACAGTTCGGAAAATTAGAATTCGGATAACTGGGACCCCACTTTGACATAACCCTAATTAAATGTATCGTTAAATTCAGAAACCAGTAATTATGTTATGAGGGGGGGGGGGGATTCATGTCAGACAATTTACAATTCAAAAATATCGATTAAAAAAAAGTTTTTGTGAAGTTATTTCTGAAATTAGGCTTTAAATGGAGCTTTAAACGGTAAAAATATAATTTACATCTATGAAGTGACACAATCAATGATTTTTAAAAAATTATAATATATTTTTTTGAATCGCCATTTTTGGTTTTGGATCAAAAATAGCCGCTAGGGGATTTATGGGGGGGGGGGGGTGGATTGTCTCCCCTTCCTAAAATGTTTGTATATACAATGTCTACAAACAAGCCAAGTTTCACAATTTTATCACAAAATGCAGTTTTTTCCCCCATAGCCCCCTGACTATTATGCATAGCAAATTAAACGGGCTTTATCTCAAACCGCTAATAAAATATCAACGAAAGTCGGGGAATGTGGGGGCAAAGTGATGTAGTTAAGATAACTTACCTTTTGCAAAATGAACAAATTGGGAATTTGTTTTTAAAATTACAGCACACATAGAATGAATAACGTATTTTACGATAAAACTTACTTTGAAACATTTTTTTAGTTTTGGCAGTAAATTTGTATCTTAAAAAAAAAAAAAAAACACCTTTCACTTTTATGTTTTTGTTTTTCATTCAAAGAGATTAATTCCATTTGAAAGAATTATTTTGATTGAGAAAAAGTTTGACTTTTTTAAATTGGAGCCTAAACCAACTGAGAGAGAGAGAGAGATAGTGCTATTATCGATATGTCAATATACAATCGTCCCTCGCCCAGGGCTGCGGAGTCGGGGTCGGAGTCGAAGAGTCGGAGTCGGACTGATTTTGGGGTAAAGGAGTCGGAGTCGGAGTTGTTAGAAAACATGCCGACTCCGGGCTTCTTTTTTTCTTTCCTTTTCACTGACTCTCCTTGCATTTTTTAAAAACTGACAACCAATTGGTTCGATTACATGTATAAGAAGATACTAATGAGGAAATAACTGCCATTATGGCAATCAGCTAGCTTGAGTGCTTACCGAACTTTCTGTAGTCATCCCCTACTTTGCTTGCTTTTTAATTTAACTAATAGCAATTGTCAGCAAACGGTTTTGTTGCCTAAAATTTTCAAGTAATCACTTTCAAATCAAAATAGAAATATAGTGTTTAGTTCGATCTCAGTTATAAAATAGTAAAAGAAACGTAACAAAATAGTAAGTCAAAGCCCGTAGCTAAGGTTGAAATTTTTAAGAGTGATCGGCAAATTCAAAGAAGTTCTGGAGCGAAAGCACGAATCCAAAAGATCCGATGAAATAATTTAATGTTTTTTTTCTTTATTAAGACTATTTCTAAAAGCTTGGTTCTCTCTAAAAAGTATGGAACAAAATAAGTGTAAATGATTTCTTGATTACAACAGTTAATCTTAAAATCTTCATATTAAGGTTAATTCTAAAGCAGCCAATGAAATTTAAATTAAAAATTTAGCGAAGAAGAAATATAGGTATAGTAAAAGCTATTCGTACAAATTTGTATATCGCCGCATTTTGTGTAAAATTAGTTCCTGATGTATATGAGCCCTATTTTCGTTGAAATTTTATTGATGAAATATAATTTAAAATATATTTACGAAAATTTTCAGACTTAAAATATTTATATTTTTTATAAACTCTGAAATTAACTTTGGGTGTCATCTACCAGATGGGTGTCACCCGAGCAAACCACCCCCTCTCAAGAACTTGAATTTAGAAAAAAAAGCTTTTTTTCTCTCAAGTTACAGCTTTCAAAAATTGAAAGCACACGATTTGATTAATATCTATATATTAGACATTAAGGGGGGGGGGGGGATTACAGGTAATCTTTTTCAATTTTTTTAAAAGGGATTTTTAAGTCATCTCACTTTTTAACTCGTAACTATTGGAAAATTTGATTTTTAAATTGAATTTCTTACGTTGTATGCCTCTTGGGTTTACAATAGAAAAACAAAATGCGAAATTTTCATAAAAAGGAATTAATATTTCAATCTCTGTTCAGAGGTTTTCCCCCTTCCCCTGAAGGGAGAGAGGGAGTTGAAAAAATACAATTAAAAAATTTAAAAAAGTCCGGAGTCGGAGTTGAAGTCGGAGTTGGGCGTTTCAAAATCCAGGAGTCGGAGTCGGGGTCGGCCATTTTCCTTCCGACTCCGCAGCCCTGCCCTCGCCACTTCGCTCTTCGACTATCACGGCTTCGTTCTATAGTGTTTTTTTCCCTCTCAAATTTATTCATTAGTTTTTATAATGGTCTCGTGTTTACTGATTCCTTTAAAAAAGTAACAAAATATTGATTTAAAATCAGGCAAGTCTTTCACTTTTATTTTTCATGGGGAAAATATAATGGGGCTGAAAAAGAAAATATTTTTCCAACTATTTTCTATTCGATTTTAAATCTATTTTTCATGTGTTTTGTTGACCTGTCGACTGTCTTTTCATTCAAAATTTTAACTCTTTTGAGTTGGAAAAAAATTACTTGTCGCACCGAAAAATATGTTTGCACTTATTTTGTGAGATATAATGATGAAATATTTTCATTTTTTTTTCTTGTGAAACGTGTTTCTTTATTTCTTAGCGTGTTAACTCTTTTTTTTTTTTTTTACTAAGTACTAATATTACCGCTATTGCAGCAAACCATAACGATTTCCTAATATAATTTTAGATGAATCAACAACAATAGAACCAATAACCACAACTTCTACAAGTAGTTCTTCAGAAGAAACAGATACAGGTGAGAAATGTTTTTAATTTTCCATCAATTTTCTGAAAAGAAAAAAAGTATATAAAATAAAACCTGTAAAGTTGACCATCCTTGTAAGTGGACCACCTGTCTAAGTTGACCGCTATTTTCGGGCACAGAATTAGACCTTATCATATAATTCAACCTCTATAAGTTGACCACCTGCTTAAGCTGACCACTAAAGTAGTACACCGCAAGTGGTCAACTTACACAGGTTTCACTGTAATAAAATGTCTAAGTTAGGTTATTTTTTAATAATTTCCAATCTTTATGGGCGAATAAATCAAATCATTCTTTGTATAACTTCTCAATACTGTATTTAATATCACAATATTAATTTTTTTCATTCTACAAAAATTTTATTTGAATGATGATTTGCTCAATTCAATTAGAGAAATAACATATTTTTATGCATATGCACTGTGTTCCCAGAATATTAAAGGGGCTGTAAGTCTGTAATTGTGTTTACAGTTTTACTTCTTCATATATTTGATTCAGATACCTATTTTTCCGATCTTAAAAGAAAAAAATATTTTCCATTTACTAATGATCAAAAAACATTGTATAAAGGTAAAATATGTATAAAGAACGACCTTGTGAAAATAACTCAATTTTGATAAAGAGTGCTGATTCGACTTTTGTGATTTGCAAATTTTTCGATATTTCTATTATTTCCAGTATAATAGAACCGTCTGTTAAAATAGAAATGAATCAATTCTATACCTCAGAGTCAGAAGGACGCTAAGTCCAAAAATTGCGGTTATCTGTTTATTAGTGCTTTTTATGTAGAAGCTTAATTTCCATCGAGCCCTATGAAAGTAATTCTTTAAAAAGTATCCTTCTTAATGTTTCTGGGGTAAAAAAGTGCGCGTCCCATCCCTTGCATGGGCCAGAAAAAAAGGTTTTCTCTATCCTATAAAATGGGGTTTTTTCCTTTAGTCAAAAGTAGTACTTTTTGTCACTGAAATTGATAGAATGAGTAAAAAAAAATAACATGGACCCAGAAAATACTTTCATTTTCCCAACAGTTATTTTTTAATTAATTTTTTAAAATGTCCGATTTTGAAAACAAGGCGTGGTCTTGATGACATCACAAATGATGCAATTTGGCGCATCTTTCTACCACGTTTCCACGTTATGATAATCAAGAAGCGAATTAAATATTGCGCACTACGCTTGCTATCAACCCTATCGTTGCCAATACACGTGAGTAAAGATGCGAATTAAATATTTTTCTCCGTGAATGGCAACACTGAATGGCATTTCATCATTTGTGATGTCACACGACAGAAACGTAAACAATGAAAACGCACCGATTGAAGCAATTTTGAAAAAATATTAAACTTGAACAAATTATTTAAAAAATGGTCAGATCCTATATTTTTAAGCATGCTCTTTCAGAAAAAATACTTTTAAAATTTTGGAAACGACCCCATTGTAGAATTAAAAAGGCATTTGGCGAAAGTAAAATTGCTTGAAGAATCACTACCTGCAGCTCTTTGTCGAATCTGTGAAGGTCAACATCAAACGGAATTTTTCTGTTGAATTTCCAAGCTCTTTAGACTCGTCTTTTTTTAAATATTGTTTAAGATTTTTAGAGATGACTAAGTTTTGAAACTCTACTTCTAATCTGAGAAACTTAATTCTTTATTTATACAGAACCAGATGGAGACATAATTTTAACAGACGAGCCTTCATCAACAGAAAAACACACAGAAGTACCATCAACAACTGTAACAACTACAACCGATTTGATCACAACCACTGAACCGAGAATGCCAGGTTAAGTATCTCTCTTACGTCTGCAAATTAATAAATTATCGATACGTAAATCAACGTTATCAAACAGCCCAATCTTATATAATTAAAAACTAAGCGTATCTATGTATTTATATATGTTCAAGTTACTTCTCCCGAAATCCAATGAACGGACCATCGAATCAGGAATCGATAGATTCCTAATTTTCCCGTCTTTATGTTTAGCTATTCAACATAATTATCCAATAATAACTAGCGGAGATATAATTAAAAACTATTAATGATGACACTTAGATTTCGGCATAAAATCCCTATTTTTCGAAGGCTTTCCTCCATTCAAATTATCATTCAGTGATTCATCTCAACTTTCCGTAACAATACTTTTATTAAAATTTATACCGTGAAGAAAATCATAGAGAAAAAAGATCTGTTGCCATTTTTTTTCTCGAATATAAACAAATAAAATTCTGACTTTTGTTTTGAGGCTTTTCCTGTAATCGGGGATTTTAAAATGTTTCCGTTTTGGTTATTTTTCCGCAATCTACCACAAAATTTTACAGATTTTTTGTTCAAATCTGATTGTTAAACACGCGTCACTTGCCATAACTTTTATTCTCGAGGTAGACCGTACAAAGCCGGGAGACGCAGCTAGTATGCAATAAATATTGCATATGAGGCAGTGAGAAGCAAAGAGATATAAGTGCAAAATTAAAAATTTTGAGAAAATCAGAACAAATGATAAGAGAACTTCTCCTCTGTTTTTGAGAACATTTCGGCACACTTGGGAAATTATTCGCTTCTTTCGGACAACGTGATTTTAGCAGTTACCCGTCGACAGAATTCTTCAATATGATACTACTATAAATTCGTGTTACAATGAAGCTCCATTGGTTAGCGTCTTACGAATGTATTTTTTTAAGGATGGTCTACCGTGGCTGAAAACCGTTCATTCAAAGTGGATGAGAACAAATCTTCTGTAAAAATGAAACAGATTTGAAGAAAAAAAAAAGAATGCTTCATAAATAGTGTGTTGCAAAGTGTTCGGAATGAAGTGAAATGTGGCAGTCTTGAAAGAATGTTCCCAAAAGTGAAGATCCAATTAGTGTTGTAAAAAGTGTTCTCAGAAGCGTTCTGAAATGCGCTCCAAACTGTGTGCTTCGAGTGTTTTAAAGAGTGGACAAGTGTGTGTTCAAAAAGTGTTATAAGATTTGCAGTGCAATGAGGCGAACTATAGTACAGGGTGTTCCGAAAATGACTGATACATTTGAAACATCAATAAAAACTAAACGGGCAGCGATAGAAACCTACCGTTTTTTGCATTATACTTGGAACAACTGTAAATTTTTAGACAGACAGACTTTAGAAAATAGTTACAGTGTTCCTCAACAGATGGCGCTGCAGGTATTAAGAGGAGGCAGCAGGTGTGAATGTCTGAAAATTTACTGTTTATCCAAGCATACTGCAAATAAACATTGCATTTTTGTCGCTGCCCATTTAGTTTTTATTGATTTTTCAAATATACCGACTATTTTGACGATCTTACAGACTGCGTTTTCTTTTATACCTTTTAAGATACCTGTAGCACCATCTGTTGAGGAACATTGTAACTAATTTTTAATGTTTGTCTCTCTGAAAATTTACGGTTGTCCCAAGCACAATGCAACAAACGGTATATTTCTATCACTGCCTGTTTAATTTTATTGATTTTTCAAATGTATCAGTCATTTTTGCAACACACTGTATGTTTCCCAAGTTTTCATTCGTTAATTATTCGCTCTCAAAGACAAATGTTTGATTTTAAACAATTAAACTCAGATAAGATGAAGCTGGTCCTTGGCAATGTTTACTTCTTTTTACGGAGTTTACTAAAATAATAAATGGTTATTGGCACTGGATTGAGAATAGTTCCCTTTAAAGTAGTATATCACACATATCACAGGCTTCAAATCTGCGTCAGTAACACTCACCTTTTTTAGTGAGCTCCTCAAAAAAAGTAAGCATTGGCAAAGTTCAGGTTTCATGTTATCAGAATCATACTGTGAATAAATTGTGCATGCACAATCTGATGAGGATACCTCATGACTTCCTTTTGCACTGATTAAATAATCTATATTTTCTCAATGTGCGACTTACACTCAAGTAGTCTAGTTACTCAATAGATGGTGCTATTGAAATCAAAAGCCCTTTCCACGTAATGTAAGTGGCTCCGCATATCGAGTATCTAGATTACTTCCGAGGTACATCGCGCCTTGGAAGAATATCAAATAATCTATGTTTTGAATAACTAAAAAGATATGGCAGCGGGTACTTATGCGCACCCTTTGAAGTTATACTTCTAAAATGCATAACATTTTATGAGTTTTTAGTCTTTTTAGGAGTTTTTAGGCTCTTTTCTTACTTATAAAATGTGCTTAATATAGAAAATAGATCTTTCAAAAATAAAGAACTGCAAGGGCGCCCATATAGGGGAACAAGGGAGGGGGGCTCAAGCCCCCCCCCGCCCCCTTTGAGATGAGAACTTCCTCGTTTTTAGTGCTTTTTTCTTTGCAAAAATGTTGAAAAAATCTTTTCTATCCATCAATGAATAAGCTATTAAAAATGTCAAATTTTCATATCTCTAATCTGTACTGAAATCAGTTTCCATGTGTAAAATGTTCTGCTAAACCATTGGGAAAATTTCTGAGTCTCCCCCACCCCCTCTTAGAATTCTGCATACGGGCGCCCATGAAGAACCGTGATGATTTTGCTGGTAACTGAAATCCAAAACAGCATCAACAAAATTTAACAAACTGAAAGTAGACAAAATAAATGCAAATTACGTACATAAGTAAAAATATTTAACCCTTCTACCATTCGTTCTGGTTGTCAGAAAATTTTTAATTTTGAGACTTACACTCCGTTGCTTCTAGATGCTTCAAATGTGTTTAAAACCAGATTAGTTGTTAATACTAATTTTATACAATCAAATGGCAACACTAATTACTTAAGGGAGATTTCGATCATTGAGAAAACCATCTATTTATTTGATAGTCACTCTGTGTACCCATCCAGCTATTATACATATCAAAAGCCAATGGTGCAGAATGAAACAGGACACGGATCAAAATCTCAGAGGGTTAATTCAAGCCCTTTAGTAATTGTAAACACTTGTTTACACAGTTAATTATTTTAGAAATTGTATTTAATTTCCTTTTTAAAACACATAATGAAGAAAAAAATGTTTTTTCCTTCTTTTTTGAGCAATCACGATTGCTTATTGTTCTCATTTGACTGTTTTGAATTCCTATTATTTTATTTTCCAGCCACTTCCCTCTGCCAGCAGCACCGTCGCAGCGACCGAACTCACGGTGTTGCTCCTCTAGCGAAAACCGTCTCCATGTTGCGTCCATATCCTACACACACGCATATACATACACACACCTACACACACACACGCACACATACACATACTCATGCTTGCACACAGACACAAACACATATGCCTACATACACACACACATACGAACGCCTACACGCACAGCACTGCATACACAACACGCACACACATGCATACATATATACACACACACACGCGCATCCACACACATACGCCTATACAAACACACATGCGCCTATACAAACACACACGCACATTCATACACACACACGCTTGTGATTGCGAGAAACATAACTTGAATTCAAGATGCCAAAAATTCAAATTAATATTTTTTTATAATTATTTTGAATAAAATAACTAATTTTTTGTTCTTGTTCTCAGATGTGTCTCCTTGCTCTCTGAGGCCTTGCAAGAACAATGGATCTTGCTCCGATGACGAAAACGATCCTTATTTGTTCACATGCACTTGTAGACCTGGCTTCTCCGGATTGCGCTGCGGAGTACAGGATTTTTGTTCCGTAAGCGAAAAAGGGGAGCTGTGTAGGAACGGACAATGTGTGTATTCCCCAGACGGCAAATCTCGATCGTGCAGATGCTACCCATTCATGTATTGGAACGAAACGTTTCAGGAATGCAGAGGTAAGTTAAATTGTTCATCTAGCAGAAATTGTCTGTAAACTTGCAGGTAAGGAGTTGCCTGTAAAATACAAGGTGTCCCAAAACGACAGCATAAACTCAGCACAGCTACATTCCTCGTTACATAAAAACTGCCCAAAGAAGCGTTCCTGTACGATCCATAGTTTACCGAGAAAAGTACGAAAAGCAAAGTATGACAACACTGCCGGTGCAAGTAAAAAACTTTATTGAACACAACAACAGTATTTGCATATCTTTCCAGACGATAATGTTTAAAACGTCATTACACGTATTTGTAGTTATACGTAATGTTGGTATACTGCTGCTGATGTCAGGCGCGGATCCACGGGAGGGGAACTGGGGGAACGTTCCCCCTCCAAAATCCCAAGTGTACCTAAAAATTTTCAAAAGAGAGTACGGGAAAATAATTCCGTTTTTCAAAACTTGAACTATAAGAAAGGCGCCAGAAAAAGTAAGGAGAGAATTTCAAAAGCGGATCTAAAAAGAGGAACTGCTGGAATGCCCCCCCCCCCACACACACACTTTAGAACGTGAACTAAGGCACCAGGAAAAGCAATTAGGCAACAACAGAAACGGATCCATGGAGGGAACTGGGGGAACCTTCTCCTCCCCTCAAAACCCCCATATATATCTAAAAATTTTCACAATAGAGTGTAGAAAAAATCTTCTGTTTTATAGAACTTAAACTCGAGGAAAAGCTCCAGAAAATTCGATCAAACAATAGCAGAGGCGGATCCCTGGAAGGGAACTGGGGGAACGTTCCCCTTCCTCTAAATTCTCATGTGTACTTAAAAATTTTCACAACGTATTATAGCGAAGTTCTCCAGTTATATAGAACTTTAGCTTGAAGAAAGGCGCAAGAAAAAGATAGGAGAGAATTGCAAAAGCGGATCTAAAGAGGAGAACTGGGGAACGTTCCCCTCTTCCCTGCATAAAAATAAATAAATGAATAAAGACAAACCTGTTTAAACTGTTTTTTGCATTTATTTGGTGAAGGATTGATCATTATATTTAAAGCTACTGCAATTCAGTGGCGCTATTAGAGGTGGAGGCTGGAGGGGGGGGGGCACAGGGCGACAGGATCCATGATCCCCCAGAAGGCCGAGTAGAATGTTTTTGTAAAACATTTCCTATAATTAAAGTGAACAATAGAACGTACCTTGGAAACAGTCGCCTTTTTTAGTCGGTCTAAAAATAAGAAAGTCCTCATAATGTCGGAAGTCCGCTTCCTCTGCCAATACCTTTAAAGCGCGTCTCAAATCTTGTTTTCAGGACTTCAATTTTGAAAATTTTAAAGGGGAGAACTACCTAACACCTTGCATTCTAATAACATCGAGAATCGTTTAAAATTGCTTTTTTGGAGCTTCAATTTTGAGAAATTGCCAAACCCCTGACGTTACCAAATATGGTCTACAGTCATTTTTTTAAGATGTTGATAACGAAAAATTTCCAGACAAGGGTCCGAATGCTCCTGTAGAAAATGTGAACATTAAAAAATTAAGGTTTTGAAAAATTTAATGGGGAAAGTGTTTAAATCCTTTATCACCGAATATCGCTCAAAAACTTCGTTTTCTAGGACTTCAATTTCGAAACATTTTTTGCGAAAAGCCCCAGAACCGTACTCCTCGAAGTATTGTCAAAGTTAGTCTGTAACTGCGTTTTTGGAAATTCAATTTCAGAAAATTTAGCGGAGGGATTTTCGATTTAAATCTATTTTACAAAAAAACGGATTCAGCCCCCCAAAAAATCCCATCTCTGACCCTACCGTCAATAAATATCGCCTATAATTGCGTTTTTAAAACTTTAATTTCCGCAGGGGGCCCCCGAACCTTTCTTTTTCGTAACATCACCAGAGGCCGTCTAAAGACTAAAATTTAAACATTTCTTTTCAACAACCACCCTATCAGATGGTGAAAATTTTAAAAGTGCACCCTCTATAAAACTTTTGTGGTTGAACCACTGGTGCAAATATTATTTCCTTTAAGCACATACAAATAGAAAAATGAACAAACTTTTTAAACTAATTATTTAAGAATTGTACTTTTAGAATTTGTAATGAATACATTTTTTTCATAAGAGGCATTAGGAAGCAGTAGATACGTTGTAAAACTCAATATTTATGGTTATTTTTTAATGAGTAATTTCATATAACTCCCCCACCCCCATAAACATACTTGCTAGAAAAGTTCCCCTCCCAAATCCATAGTCTGGATCCGCCCCTGGCTGATGTGTTCAATAAAGTGTTTTTTCTTGCACCGGTAGTTACGTCATATACTTTGCTTTTCGTATTTTTTTTCATCAACTATAGATCGTATCGAAACGCTTCTTTGGGCAGTATTTTATGTACTCCCAACGAGAAATCAAGCTGTGCAGAGTTAATGCGGTCGCTTTGGGACACCCTGTATACATCTATGGTCCGGACTGTGGTAACCGGCGACCATTTATATAAAAATGGCTACCAAAAACCAAGTCTTACTCGCCAAAGGTGGCGACCTTATGTATTTCTATTTGTTTAAAATCATATCGTATATCGTGCTACGACAACACACTTCCAATCCTGAGGCATTCAGCGCATGAGTCGACTCCACTTTGGCAACGTAATTCAGAGTAAACTTCCTTAAGGTTATAAATTATTTGTGCTGAAAAAAAAAAAATGAAATGGCTATCAAAACTTAAAAGTGACTACCACTTTTAGTGACTCAGGTAGTCAGTGGCTAGTATTCAGAATTCTTAGTCTAGAACTTCAACTACTGGCTTTGACTATTTTCGCTCTAATGATTCGTAATGTTATATTCAAATTTAAAAAACAAGAGGCATTTTTTCTCAGGATCCAAATGACAGCAAAATGTAAACTACCGCTAAAGTGTGATGGCGCTGATCACAAATGGTCGCACAGTATCTATACTAATAACATAAAGCTGAAGAGTTTGTTTGTTTGTCTGTTTGAATGCGCTAATGTCAGGAACTACTGGTTTGAATTGAAAAATTCTTTTTGTTTTGAGTAGTCCTTTTATTGAGGAAGGCTATAGGCTATAATTTACATTAATATTTTAATTAGAAAAAAAGTTCCTCAATGTTTTATGTGATTTTTAGCAGTTTTTTGGTACTTTTTTCCCCACAGATACCGAGCCAATTGCGCCAGAAAAATATTTTTTATACTAAAATGTAGGACATTTATTTTTAAATATGATGAAAAAAAAGTTTTTGGAGGTCAAACAATTTTTGTATTTTTTAGCATTATTTGAAAAAAACCTTTTCCTCGCATTTTTTCATGGGTTTAATTTTTTCCAAACTCATTCCGCAAAAAGTATAAAAGCCTCGTTTCTGAAATTTAATTATGTAATAGTAAACCCATTTCACCTTCTTCAGAAAAAACAAGTTTTCAAAAATATGCAATACTTATTTTTTTAACGTGGAGCACGGCACGACTTCCAAGCATAGCCGAAGTTTTGTCAATCTATAAGTTTGGATGGTTTTTACGTCATTGAAATAACTTCATGGTCACGTTATCCAACTTCAGTGCTTGCTTTTGTTTCTTTTTTTATTTCCATTTAGGAATTTTATTCATCCCTCCCCGATGTTTTACTGTTGTTATTCAAGGTTACATATTTGTGTGCATTTGATTCAATAAAAACAGTGATTTTTTTTAATCTTTTGCGCACTACTAGGAACAGAGAGTTTTTTTTTTTTGGCTTTTTTTTAATTAAATAAATAAAGCGCGCGGTTTTTTGCATGAAGATTGTTAATTAACATCAGAGGTAGATACTTCATAGGTCGTATAGATAGATCGGTAGATAAATAGAGGTTGATATAGGTGGTGGTCAGTTTGAGATAGATAGGCTCGTATTTATGGAACTTCAACGGGTGATCAATGTACCTCCCCCCCCTTCCCCGACTTTGAAAAAATAAAACATTCACATAAAAGTGGACGGGTTTTTTTTTTATTTTCCGACAAAATAGGCATTGAGAGTACACCCCCCTCCCTCTCCCCTCTTTTGGGGCTGCTTGCATAGGAAGACGAACCAGCTGGTCGCCGCAGGCGGCTATCTTTTTATGTATTTTGGCGAATAGTTTTAAATCCCAAAGAGACTTTAATAGGTTCTTTTGAAATGGTGTGCACTCATTTTAGTTGAATAAAATGGTCATTTCACATCAAAGGGGAGGGGGGGCAGGCGTGGATTTTTTTTATTCAACGGACTTACTTTAAATTCTTAGCACGAGCCACGCAGTGTGGGTACTACTAGTCTCTAACATATCCGTCTATCACATCAGGTCGAAGTTGTTAGTTCTGAATAGGCAGTGAGTATGTAAACATCCCTCGAATAATAGAATTATGCAAAGTGTGAATCATGTTAAGGTGTGCATTCACTGTCAAATCAAGTTAAGGTGTGCAATTTCATTTACGAATGAGTAATGTGTACGGGATCACTTTCATTAGAATCAAAAATAGGCGGAAAAGGTGTCGAAGCATTACTGAAAGATATATGATACAGAAAGTACAGATGTACCATCAGAGTCCTGACTTGGCTCTTTTCAATTTCTTTCTTTTTGCGCTTATAAAAACCTGACTCGTAGGACAAAAGTTACCCCTTTTTAGCCCCCTCTCCTTTGCTTTCGGAAGTTAGTGGTTTGGGTTTGAAAACATATCTGTGCAATCCGACAAAAAAGAAAGTAATTTCTATTTTTCTTGCGGGAATCGATATTTTATACGAAGTTCAGAGTCGCCGCACGGGAAATATGCGAGTAAACCAGTTGGGTTGTCGAGAAGAGGTGCAAGTTTATTAATACATTTTCACAAAGGTGACAAAATTACAGTTCCTCCCCTCCCCGTGCGTGATAAAAGCAACTGAGAATAAACTATCACTGTAAACACAGACTTGAACAACGTAAAAATGTTTTTACAAATTAGGCGCAGAAAGCAAATCAGTTTTTTCAAAGTTCCGGGTTGTGCTTTTTCCTCGACCTCAGAGTGATTAAGGACGACAAAACGACGCCAGCATTAACAGGCTTAACAGGCACATTATCGTTCATGCTACTTTGTCCGAGATCCGTCTTATCAGTATTTACTGACCAATAAAGATTTCAAGAAGTATGCCGCTCTGTTCTTTCACTTTGATAAAAGCAATGCTTTGCTGTTGTTATACAGGGTGAAAGGAATGAGGTCTTGAAAAATCATATTTAGTTGACGGCACTATTTAGGTGAGATGAGTTAATTTTGAAGAAATCAGTAACTCACTAAATTTATGTACACCAGCTTGATTTTCAGCACTTGGCAGCTCTATTAGTCTAAGATCCTACTAGGCTTGAAATAGCCTCATTGAGTTTTCTAAAATTGTTACCATAGATGAAGAGTAAAAGTTGTAAGTAAAACGTGAAATTAAGAATTTCTACCTCTTTCACGTGAGCTAATCAAGGTTGAAAGGGGTTGAAAGGTGCCTAAAAATGAGTAATTTACTCTCATCGAGTTCCTGAAAATCGTTATTATAAATGGAGAGTAAAAGTTGTAAATAAAACGCTAAAGTAAGGCTGCCAACCTTTTTCCGTTCCCTAAGCAGGGTTGCCAGAGGCTAAAACGTGCCCGAAAATGAGTAATGCGCCCCCCCCCCCCCAAAAAAAGTCATTTACACTCATCGAGTTTCCACATAAGTTATACAAAAAAAAATGTGGGTAAAAATATTACAAAACAGATAGTATAGGGTTGCCAAAGCAATACAATCATAGGGTAGCCTTTTATCCCCTGACAACCCAGATTAGGGAACCGAGAAAGGTGGTCAACCTTAGTTTAGGGTTTTATTTCCATTTTTTACTCTTCATTTATGATAACGATTTTCGAAAACTCGACGAGGGTAAATTACTTATTTTTAGGCACCTTTCAACCCCTGGCAACCCTGATTAGTTCACATGAAAGAGGTAGAAATTCTTACTTTCACGTTTTCCTTACAACAATTACTCTTCATATATGGTAACAATTTTAGGAAACTCGATGTGGGTAGGTCAAGCCTAGTGGGATGTCGCCCTATCAAGAAATTTTACTCGCCTGCAACTCTTGCAAAGCTACGTTGTCAGGGACGGACTGGGACCCTTAAAAGGGGGTTGGACAAGCAACCCAAGGGCGCACTGTTTCACACACACAAAAAAAAAGATAATTAATTTGAATTCTGAAATTTTGAATTCAAATTATGTTTTTCGCAATCACGAGTTGCGACAGGGCCCTACTCGTTGGGGGCTACTGTTTCTAGAAACAACTCCTGAACCCCCAAGCCTACCCCTCCTCCTGGGCGGTTACGTGTGTATAGTTGTGTGTGTGTGTGTGTTGTGCAGGCGTGTGTGTATGTGTAGGCGCGCGAACGTGCATGTGTAGGCTTGTGTGTGTGCGTCGACCTGTGTGAATGCACGTAGGCGTGTGTGTATGTCTGTAAAGGCTTGTGTGTATGAGCGTGTGTGTGTATGTGTGTGTGTATGAGCACGCATATGTGTCGGACATGGACGCCCCCGACCAGGAGAAACGGATTCCAGGAGGCAGTGCTCGGAGCCGCACCTGCAGAAGCCGGTGGGCGGTGGTGACGGTGAAACAAAAGCAATAAGCAATCGTGATTGCTCAAAAAAAAAAAAAAAAAAAAAAAAAAAAAAAAAAAAAAAAAACGAGAACTACCCGGTCGATTTTGCTGAAATTTTCAGAGTACAGTTGGCTCTGTTAAACGACGCTCTATTTAACGATTCTCTCTATTTAAAGACGACTTTTCACAGGCTCGGATGGTTCACCGCAGTTTTAAAAGCATTTTATTTAAGGACACATTCTACTTAAGGACGATTTTTTGTGGTCCCTTGAAAGTCGTTAAACAGAAGTCAACTAAATCTTTTTTTTTCAACGCCGGAAAGATTTGCAGACCAGTTCGAAAAAAATTCGATGAGTAGTTCTTTTTTTATTCCAATTTAGGCCCAATTTTCACGTAAATTCCCAAATATGGGGGTGAAACATTACTTGCATATATTAATATTACACACCGTTAGAAAGGGTGGAATTTTCCGCGTTCTATGCAATTTGTTTCAATGCTCTAACTAAAATATAGCGGGAGTTATTTGCGTTTTTATCTCGAACTTTTTTAGGCGTAGCTAAAATTTAGGCACTACTTTCTTTATTGAACCTATCAATAAAAAATGAAGGAATTGTCATACAGTTTTCTTTTTGACACCATCGGAAAAAGCGGCATTTTTTTCTCCTGATCTATTTCGACCTATTTTCGAAAAACTAAGTTTCTATCTCCAAAGAAAAAAAAGTTACAAACCTTTTCAAACCAAGTTCGAAAAAGTTGAAACACATTCAAGTTGTTAACCATTTTATTTCCGCCTTTCCACGGTTACGCTTTTTCGTTTACTCGATTGTTCCCCCCCCCCCCCCCCATATTCCCCATTTTAATTTCTTAAACTTATTTCATTTTATGTTTCCATGGTTACGCTCTTTCTCATTTTAATTTCTTAAAATTATTTTCTGTCGTCATTGTTTGGAAGGAAAACTTTGCATGATATATTTTTTCCTTTTGTTTAAGCCTAATTGTTGAATATACGTTACTTTACGCAATTTTTATTTTCATGGTAGACCGGACAAAGCCGGGAAAGGCAGCTAGTGTATTTATAATTATGAAAAGAAAAAAAAAGTAGTAGAAAGTCTAAAATAGGCTACTTAACAACCAGAAATAGTTAATAACGAGATAATGGTCACTCTAACAGAAACTGCTAAATGTTTTTGCTATGTAACAGGACAAGAATTAACTCCTTTTCAAAAAGTTAAAAGTGCAGTCATAAACCAGAATATTATTTTGGAATGTAATTTTTCAGATCAACAACCACCATGTTTCCCGAATCCATGCATGAATGGTGGAACGTGTCAGAAGGAATCAGAAGACGAATACAGGTGTCACTGCAAGGTTGGCTATGAGGGCTCGAAATGTGACGTCAAAAACGAATGCGGAAAGGACGACGAATGCACGAACGGAGAGTGTTCTGAGAATCAAGACGGCACTTTGAAGCAATGCAAGTGCAATGACTTGTTTTATTGGAACAAGGAAAAGAAAAAATGTGACAGTAAGTTCAAAGCAATTTGATTCGTTTTTTTCTTTTTTTTTTAACTACGAGTATTTTCTGAAAATAAATCAGAACATAAAATAAATAAAAGCTTTAATCTGAACGTTCAAACAGAAGACTCACAGATCTGTGAAATAAATGCAAATAGAAACCTTACCAAAACTATCGCCCGCCTTAGAAATGGTCACTTTCGAAGTATGACGATCCAGAGAGATGGTAATAGCCTACCGTCTCTGCAGTAACTGTGATAATGTCCCATTCACAATAAATCATATTTTTGAGTGCCCTGCCATTTTAAGATCACTGGCCCGGCTTGGGGAATTCTCTCCAATCGACATCAGTCTGTACTCCGACAACATCAAAGAGCTGGCCGGCAGTGGCTTGAACACACATGGATGTAGGGGAACATGGGCAAAGTGAAATAGCGGGGCAAAGTGAAATGGTGAAATATTTACTCTGCTTTTAGCTCCACCTGTCTGGTATTGTTTTAACTATATAGTACCATATGTAGTCTATGGATGTAGGGGAACATGGGCAAAGTGAAATAGCGGGGCAAAGTGAAA
Source organism: Uloborus diversus (assembly GCF_026930045.1). Lineage (NCBI taxonomy): Eukaryota > Metazoa > Arthropoda > Arachnida > Araneae > Uloboridae > Uloborus > Uloborus diversus. Next base: position 147,020,459 of record NC_072738.1, on the reverse strand, counting down.
TGGTGAAATATTTACTCTGCTTTTAGCTCCCCCTGTCTGGTATTGTTTTAACTATATAGTACCATATGTAGTCTATGGATGTAGGGGAACTTGGGCAAAGTGAAATAGCGGGGCAAAGTGAAATGGTGAAATATTTACTCTGCTTTTAGCTCCACCTGTCTGGTATTGTTTTAACTATATAGTACCATATGTAGTCTATTCCAGTCAGGGAAAAAATACCGCCGAAGATTAATGCAATTGGTAATACTGGCAATTAAAAAAAAAAGAAAAGATACTCTTATTGTAATATTTTGATGTAAGTCAAAAATTATTTTGTTATTATCAAATGATAAAGTTTTTGTTATTAACATTTTAAACATTTAATTGGGACCTTGTAATGTTGGGTGCAGTATTTATTTAGTCAATATACAGCTCATTTGTATTTTTAATATTTTTCACAATTACTCAACTGCATGCGGGGCAAAGTGGATGGGGCAAAGTGAAATAGTTTGTTTCATTTACTCATTCAATCATTTCATATAAATCACTTAAATTTTCATTTTTTAATTAATTCATTTACACATTCATTCACTTATTTTCTTGTTCATTCACTTTTTTACTCGGACATTTATTTGTCATCATATATGAATTGATTTATTCATTTAATTATGCATTTATTGTTTCATTATCTTTTCATTGATTCATTCAACCTTTTATTTGCTGATATTTTTGATCAAAATTACGTTTTACAATCGATAAGAAAATATTTCAATAGAAAAATATTTTATTTTTCACTTTGCTCCATGAAGAAAAAGGGAACATTTTCCACTTTTTTTTTTGAAAACTCAAATTTACTGCCAAAAATAAAAAATTCTGTTTCAACGCAAGTTATATTATAAAATATAATGTTTGTTCTTTATGTACAGTAATTTTCAAAATTAATTTGAATTAATTCAAGATTAATTTAATGAACACACCACTACCACCACCAATCTGGACGCCCCCCCCCCTCAATGGAGTGTAATCTCTTCGATTATGAGGTCGCTTCTACCTCGACGCTTTAACAGTAAAAATGAGGGGCTTAGAGTTTCCGCAAAGATAGACAACTTTTTTTTTTTTTTTTAAGCGGATTTTGTGACTGATTCTTGTATAGATTTATTGTAATTATACTAGTAATTTCTCTATTTATAATAATCGAATATACTTTATACTTTCAAATGACCGCTAATCGTCAATTTCTTTTTTTATTTCAATGTGACCGTAATCGCAATCATATCTTTTAGAACTGTGCAATTTATAACTACTCTAGTATTTTTTTACATTCTGGAAAAAACATCAATAGAATAATTCCATCTCTACCGAATAATTCTAATAATGGTTTCTCACCAACCTTAGTGGCCTCAAAATTCTTTCTCGCAAGTACACTAGATACTTTTGGTTTTATGATTGATTGTCATAGCAGACGATTTCCACATTTGAAAACAAATCCCTTTCTAGGAATGAAAATCTTCAAAAACCTATTATTATTTGTTTAAAACTTTTCGTAGCTAATTTTGTTCGCTGTTGCAATCTTTATCTTCTTTATCTTTAAAACTAATAATAAAGCTGAATGTTCCTCTGTCTGTTCGGATCTCTGTCTGTCAGGATCTCTGTGACGCACATAGCGCCTAGACCGTTCGGCCGATTTTCATGAAACTTGGCACAAAGTTAGTTTGTAGCATGGGAGTGTGCACCTCGAAGCAATTTTTCGAAAATTCGATGTGGTTCCTTTTCCAATCCAATTTTAAGAACAAAAAATATCATAAGATGGACGAGTAAATTATGAGATTATCATAACGTGGAGCCGTAACATGGGTACCAAGCCAATTTGCGAGAAAATTCACCATACATTATTTGTAAATATACATGCGAACCAAAAGACCTTTTAATTTTCTATTACGGGCAAAGCCGTGCGGGTACCACTAGTGGTACATAAAGCATATATTAAGCGAAATATGTATGAACAAATAGTTAAGGAGAGAGCGGTTTACAGTTTCATTCTTATAAATGTACATTTATGATTAGACTTGAATCCTTACTTTGCAGGGGATGAACTTCCATGCCGTCCTAATCCTTGTCAGAATTCAGGAATTTGCAAACATGTTTCCTCAGGAGAATATAACTGTTCATGTCCGGAGGAATATTCAGGATCAAATTGTGAAATACGAGACTACTGTAAGGAAGACGAGACTTGCGTAAATGGCAACTGTTCTGTGAGTGACAGCGGATCTGAAAGAATATGCGTTTGTTTCTCAATATATTATTTAGATGAAGCGTCTAAAACTTGTCTAAGTAAGTGAATAAGCGAGTAGTGTGTCCTGTAAAAAAATAATTATAGAATGTTTTCTATGAACTAAAAGAATATCAAATTATGTCCTATGTTAAATAGAGAAAAGTAAAACTCTGTAAGTTGATCACTTAAAGGGCTGTACTTGACTTATCTCCGACTGTCCCACCTTTTAGCTCTAGGTTTTGAGTTTCACCATGCGCGGGGGTCCGCATGGCTGGCGGTGGTGGTCGAAAATGGTCCACATCAAAGTTTGAATCGTAGAATAAGCAGAGACACGTCCGCCATTTTGGGGCGAAACTAAGCTTTCTTCCTATGTCTGCTGTCTACTATGTTGGAGTAGCGAGTTTTGCTTCTTGATTGTAGTTTCTTATTAACTCCACACTCAATCTTATTAATTCCACACTCCTGTTAATCCACAATCAAGAAGCAAAACACGCTACTTCACTATTGTAGATATAGAAAAAAGCATCGTTTAGCACCAAAATGGCGGGACGTGTCGCTACTTATTACACAATTTAGGGCTTTAGTGCACAGTGGAGGTACTTTGCACCGGGGATACTAAAAAGAATGTGCAAGGTTAGGGGTCATTCATTAATTGCGTAAAAATTTTTTGGGCACTCTTTGTCGCCCCCCCCCCCCTCCAATGTAAGGGTACGTAAGATTTTTCACCCTCCCTTCAATTCTTACGTAAGATTCCATTTCGTTTTCCAAAATAATAACAAAACGAATCTTACATCATTGGAATCGTTATTAAATTATTCGAAAAATCTTTTGCATTAAGAAATATTTACTAAAAAGTTGGAATTTAGACTGAATGTTTTTTCGACATTTTTTTTTGTATATAATGCTACTAATTAAAAATAAAACATTCCATACATAATGCAATTCTTTTTAAAAAATTACATTATTCATTCTTAGTAGTAGACAGACTTAGGAGTAGAAAACAGCTCAGCCTAATGCGTTTTTTACCTCCAGACGCAAGTAAAATATGATTCCTTCCAAACCACTTGACCGCGCGATTTCTAATACTAAATATCGACTTGGAAAATATTACGTAAGAATGGGTTTGACCCCCTCCCCCTCCATCCTACCCAAAGTAATGGTATTCAGAGATTTTTCAAGCCCCTCTCCCCTTTGGAACCTTTACGTAATGAATAACCCTTTATCATTGTAAATTAGTGTAATGTTACACAACTTCTGCAGCAAGTGGTGCCAATTGAAAAAAAAAAAACACTAATTGTTGGAGAAAACTTTTACGCTGACTTGTGAAAAGCTGCGCCAAGCGTCAAAACTACTTTAAAAAACTGAAGTAGAATTCATAGCGCATGCGTAAAGACCAGCATCGACGATTTAGTGAACAGCTGTTTATACATTTTTCATTTATTTTACTAACGTAAGTTGTTTAATATAAAGAGGTTGATCTTCATCGAAAATGAATTATGAACCTTCATTCTATGAATTTTTTTTCACGTCAAGGGAGCGGTCAACTTCGGATATTTTACTGTAATTGCAAAAAAATAAATAAATATGTAATCAGTTGAAATTGCAGTATACCTGCACTTATTTTCTTTTAAGTCTTCCTTAAAAGTACTAATCCCTTTAGATACTTTATAGCGCATTTATTTCGCATATTTACAACCAACGTGCACCAGCAAAGTTATCTAATCTAAAGATCAAGCAAGGATTATAGAAATTTATGGTTGTGTCCTTTTTTTTTCTTTTCCCCCATTTTTCTTGTGCTAAACGAGCTGATGTGTGCATCACATGACTTCCTTTTACGTCAATTTGATGATAGTAATGCCTTGGATTAAGCAAAGAAACAGTATAAATATTTTTACCCCAAGTTTGATGCGAACCCGAGCAAAAAAAACGTTTATACAGATTCATTTTCCCAATTTTGGACATTTTAATGTGATTCAATGGTCAACTCTCTAAATATTGCCAATAGTGGCCAAAATGAAACCATATTAAAAAAAAGAAAAAAAAATCCCCAAATTTGTCGCCAAGTTGGCGACAAAACTTGGCGACCAAAAGCTTGGCGATATATCGCCAAGTGTTTGCCAAATTATAACACACTTGAGTTTTCATTGAAATTAACATTGATTTCCCCCCAAAAAGGTGTAAAAGACCCCCTTTGGAACATTCGAATGCAACCAAAAGGGAGGTGCACAACTAGACCCCACTAGGAGTCTACGTACCAAATTTCAATTTTCTAGGACATACCGTCCTTGAGTTATGCGACGCACATACGCATATCCGCACATACATACATACGTACATACGGACGTCACGAGAAAACTCGTTGTAATTACCTCGGGGATGGTCAAAATGGATATTTCGGGTGTTTATACGTTCTTAGGCACTTATCCACGTGTGATCGAGTTGAAAAAAAACCTCAACATTCATTCGGGGGTGAGAAAAATGGAAATTAAGGCCGATTTTTGAATGAATTTTTTTTTCGCGAATACAATACTTCCTTTTTGTAAAAGGAAGTATAAAAACATTAGAATTTTTCTGTTCTGGATGAAATGACATTTCTTTGTTCCACTTTATATGTATGTTTGATATTCGCGCTATTAGCTCTTAACAATAAATTTTAAACATTAGCTTACAGCCTCCAAGCAAATTTTTGGAAAATAGCCCAATAATTTTTTTTTTTTAAATTAACAACCTCCAACTGTTGCCAAGCTTGGTGATATTTAGCAATTTCTCGCTAAACTTGGGATCAAAAATGATCTCAACATACATTTCTCTTCAAAACCCTTAGACTTCCGTATTAATGTTCGCTAAGCAGAAAATACAACTTATAGGTAAATTTCAGAAAGTGCTATGATTTTGAATGAAAGTTCCACGCAGTTAAAAATTAATCGAATTTGTGAAAAAATGGTTCTGTAACACTATTATTTTTTTTTTTCGATGCAAAAAAAAAAAAAAAAAAAAAAAGTCTTTTTAGATAACTGAAACATCAGATAAATATATTTATAATTTTTTTTTGGTGTGTTTAAATATGCATTTTCTTGCCACTTTAGAGTCCGTAGAAGATTGCAGAATCTCTAACAATCTACTTATTTGCTAAATTATTGAATCTTAATAAAGCAACAGTATTTCTTAATTATTTTTTTTTCACTTTACGTATTACAAGGAATAAAAATATTGATTTCTCGTTTAAACAGCTTTCTTTTTGTTCTTTGATCCTCGATCTCCAAACTAAGCATTTTTAAGGCTCCTTTCAAATGAAAGTGTCTCGTTTTAAATAAGTTTGAACTTGAATACTGGTAAATATTTATATCCGTCAGATGTAAAATAGATACATGCCGCCAAGTTTTACTGTCCTACAATATGATCTTCAACGTTGTGTATAACCCGTTTGCATCAATGTGGAAGTCATAGTACACCTCCAGCAGCGCCTGTTCTGTAGATAGTTCCAATGAAACGAACTACTCGCTTTGTCGGATGTCTTTTCATCCATAAGCTCATTATTTTTTGCATTGAAAAAGGCTTTCCCTGTAACGCCGAAACACGTGTCTGCTGTAATTTACAAATTTGTGCTTCTACTTACGTTGTTTTGTCTGACTTTACTCGACATCGTCTACTGCCGCAGCAATCTCAAAGAAGAGCTCGAAAATGAATTACACGAAGTGACTCTTTCATCTCAGGATTTTAGTCAAAATCACAAAGACAAGAGCCCTGGTGATTTTTCCTTAATCCCTGAAACGAAAATATCACTTCGTGGAATTCGCTTCAGAACTGCTTCAGAAATAGTTCTGGTGCAGTAAGACGCTCTATTCAAACTTTTGGCAGAATAGGTGCTGCTGGAGGTGTCCTACGACTTCCACATTGTTGGAAACGGGTTGTCCACAACCCGCTGTTGATTGTATTGAAGGAGAGTAAACTTGTTGGAACACACACACAGTTTCTGGATTAGAACAGTTCTGAAGGGAATGACACGAAGTGACTCTTTCATCTCAGAATTTTAGCCAAAATCAGAGACATAAGCCCTAGTGACTTTGACTTAATCCCTGGGACAAAAAATCACTTCGTTAAATTCGCTTCAGAACAGTTTCAGATATAGTCCTGCTGAAGTAGGATGCCCCATTCGAACTTTCGATAGAACAGGCACTGATGGAGGTGTTCACGACTTTAACATTGTTGGAAACGGGTTGTGCACAATTCTGGTGATTGTATTCAGGGAGTGTAAACTTGTTGGAACAGTTTTTGGATTAGAACAGTTCTGAAGCCACGAAGTGACTCTTTCATCTCAAGATTTTAATAAAAATCACAAAGACATAAGCCCTAGTGACTTTGATTCAATCCCTGAGACAAAAATCACTTCGTGAAATTCGCTTCAGAACAGTTTCAGATATAATCCTGCTGAAGTAAGATGCCCCATTCGAACTTTCGATAAAACAGGCGCTGCTGGAGGTGTCTGTGACTTCCACATTGTACGAAACAGATTGTACACAACGCTGGTGATTGTATTGAAGGAGAGCAAAACTTGGTAGCATGCATCACTTTTGTATCTTGCGTAAATAAACAGTTACCAATATTAAAGTTCCAACCCTTGCATTGACCAGTGATTGTGGTTTTTTTTTGTTGTTTCTCAGAGGTGGAAAAGCCATGTTCTCCGAATCCTTGTTCTAATGATGGAATTTGCATACCACTTGATGCAAAAAGCTACAAATGCTCATGCCCTGAAGAGTATTCAGGAAAGCACTGCATGCAGAGGAATTATTGTGTAATGGACGGTGGGAATGCCTACTGCGGTGAAGCAAACTGTACCAACGATTTCAAAGCTGGTACTTACTACTGCTCATGTGCGGATGGAAAATACTTTGACTATACTAACCACACATGCGAAAGTAAGACACTGTTTAATTAGAATTTCTAGGATAAATATTTTATTTCTGTGTTACTCTGGCTCCTCCAACTTCGGTTCATATCGTTCAGTTATAGTTAGTGTAGCAAAGGAAAGGAAGACACTGGGATTTTTGGAAGGAAATTTTGGCAATTTTTGGGAAAATTTTCAACTAATTTAAAGAAAAGAAAACTTTGTTTATATTTTAACCTTTTCCCTACACTATTTCAAAATTTCAACGCTTTTTACTGTTGTATACTGAAAATTATGTAACTTTTTCTAAAAAGCGTTATGCCAAATAGACTGTTGAGCTACCTTGAATTGAAAATTTTTTTTAATGGTTCGCAATTAAATATTTAACTGATTGATTTGAATCTTTTATGAATACTTTTATATGAACACTATTAATCTGTAATTACACATTTAAATGATTTATTTGTATATTTAGCACTCTTTAATAATTACTTTTAATCACTCCGGCAAGTCTGATCATTCACAATAGTACTTACTACGTCAGCAAAGAGTTATATACATACTGTCTAACCACGGATTGTATGGAAAGGCAAACATCCGGTTTACACGCGGAAATGGAAGCATCTATTAGTTTTCAGGGATGTCAGCTTTTGCAGATGTATGCTAGCCTCTAAATTAAGCAGAGTCTCATTCAAATGAGCGGAATACGCGCATAAATTTTTTATTCTTCCCCTCATTCAGATGGAGTCGCCTTAACTGGATGTTTGCCAATTCCATACAATCCATGGTCAAACAGTAGTTATTTGCGACATCAACCAACAATTGAAATTTCTTTCAAAAAAAAAAAAAAAAAACAAAAAAAAAAACAAACCTTGTTCAGCAAGCGTATTTTTAGTTTTAATTAAAATTAAATTTTAAATAGCCTGTTCTATACTTAGAACATGGAAGATTTTTTAGCAATGATGTTGTCCAAAAACATCTTACATAATCGTGTTTGAAGCCCAGAATCAACGTAGAAAAACATGGAGAACGTTTATTTCCAAAATTCCTAATAAAGTTCCGGGTTTATTTCCCAAAATTCCTGGGTTTTTTTTTTGTATCTCTAGTTATAGTACATAATACAGTGTAGAAAAGTTTTCTCTCGACATTTGTATGTACATGTCCGCAGGCAATCACGTACATATCTAATTCGCGTTGCGCAGAAATAGGTTACGTCGAGTGTTGAAGTATGGTATTTATGAATAATTTCTCATAAAATTTTTTGATTGAAATCAGCGGCTTATCCAGATATTTTTAGTATGCACTTTTTTGAATTCGGTTCAAATTGCCCGCCACAGGAACTGATGCTGACTAGTTTTTTTGATGCCAATTCATCACCAGAAAAACTGTTAGTAGTAGAACTATGAAATTTTGTATTTTGGACTGGCATAGCACATAGTCGTGCACCTCTTTATTACGGTGGCAATTGACTGTTCGAAGAGGGTGATTTAATTATGATTTTGTTTCTACAGTCAAGCCCGCTTATATGCAATGGTGCTTTAAAAACACCGTCTTTGATAAAAAAAATGCCTAAAAAAATCACATGGGGTTGGGTTTGGGGATCCGACTGGTCAACGCATGAAGAATACATCATCATCACCTGCACGTCCAGTCCAGCGTTGCGAAACGTCGGTGGCGCAGTAAAGTGGGAGAGGGAAACACCCTATAAAGGTCTTAGTTTTAACATTGTTGCCAATCCTAATACAGTAGATAATACACGTGTAAGGACTGTTGTGACCAAAGAAACCCCTCCAAAAGAAATTTCTGGCTGTGCTTGTACCGAACGTGCACGTCTAAATAGTTGCGTATGTTAAAAAAAAAAACCTTTTACTGTTTGTTTTTATTTTTATGTATCATTTATAGTGCTAAGTGTAATAGTTTGTGAAATATAAATTTTTAAAACCGGGATATTCTTTTATGCTAACCGTGTACTACAGCTATGTTGCATAATTTAACAGACATTGCTTGCGTTCGACGAACCTCACCGGTCGATCGGTGAGTAACCGATTGCTAACCGCAGCGTTCCTGAGAGCTACTCGTTAACTGGTTCCTTCCGATGTCGTTTTGTGAGTCTCACCGGTTGATCTACCGGTCGACCGCAACTCAGCTGGTTGATTGGTTGATGGAACCACGTGACATTTTTGACCAATTATGTATTTTTCACCTGCGCGTTATTCGTCTGCGTCATGTCTGCGCAAGTAACCGGTGATCAACCGAAAGCGTTCGATGAAGCATTGGTTCGTGAACAACCGGTTAGTAACCGCTGACGTCATTGCTGTCACGTGATTAACAACCGGTCACTTCAGGTCGTGCTCTTTGAACGTAAGCATTATCGTGATTTTCGTAGTAACAAAGGTTTATATGTAAAGCTGTTTTAGAAACACTTGGTTTTTAGTGTTTGATGGAAAACGTACGTAATTTAACAGACATTCTCGTAACTTCAGCCGCATTTTTACAGAAATTATTTACAATGCATGAAAATTAGGATCTTTATCGGGGGTGATTTACTAATCAGCGAAATGTGTGCTTACAGGTTTGGATCTATGCCCCTTAATTGATTGTGAAGACAACGAGATTTGCAGCGACAGCAAGTGTATTTGCAGGGAACATTTCAAATGGAGTAATAAGACCGGAAGATGCGAATGTAAGTAGATAAAAATCAGCTTTTGCTGCTGGATGATTTGAAGGACTATAATATAATTTATGATTAGTTTTTAATACAGGGTGCGACAGGAAAGAGCTACGTTTAATCAATCAATTAATTAATTAATTTTATTTAAACACCACCAATTACCACCGTATCAACCCTGGTGAGGATTTAACCGGATGTCGTGATGGGGGTGGAGGGGGGAGTATAACAGTTCACAAGCGACACTCGCTGGAACAATTTTGATATATACAGAAACCAATATAAAATCACAAAACATTAAAATAAACAGAGTATACAAGTAAAGTTAAATACAATGTGAAGTGGCTGGTACATACAATGTAAACGGCAATTTTGAAAGTTTTTAGGCTGGATATTTAACGTCATCTGCTTGAGATATGAGTAGTGACATTATTTTATGGATATTCTTGTGTGTAACTGGATGAGAAATAGAATGTGTTAAATATTTTTGCGAAAAGAAAAGTTGGAATGGGGTGGTTTCCTTCAGTCAAAAGTACTGCTTCTAGTCATTAAAATGGATAGAATGAGAAAAAAAAAAAATATGGACCCAGAAAATACTTTTACTTCCCCAACAGTTTTTTTAAATGTCCGATTTTTCAAACAAGGCGTGGTCTTGATGACGTCACAAATGATGCACTTTGCTGCATCTTTCTATCACGTTTCCACGTTATGATAATCAAGAAGCGAGTTAAATACTGCACTCTACGCTTGTTATCAACCATATCGTTGCCAATACACGTAAGTAAAGATGCGAATTAAATATTTTGCTCTGTGAATGGCATTTCATCGTTTGTGATGTCATCAGCAGAAGCCGTAAACAATAAAAGAGCTCCGATTTAAGTATTTTTTAAAAAATATTACTTTTTCAAATTATTTAAAAAATGGTCAGATCCTATGTTTTTAAGCATGTTCTTAAAAAAAAACTTTTAAAATTTTGGAAACGACCCCATTGTAAGTGCAATGGAAAGAACTGGTTAGAGGACAGTTGAATATATGTAATGTTCAGGAGTTCCAGGTTGACTGCCTTCACATAATGGTGAACTATTTAACTTAAATATGTATAGATACGATAGTAAAGATGCTACGTTTTACAGTTTGCCATAACTTAGGTAGTGCAGTAAACTCTCGATCATTCGCGGAATTGGGTGGCGCGAGTGCCACGGACAATAAAAATCGCGGATAAACAGTAAAAAAAAAAAAAACTAAAATGAGAGACAAATGAGACAAAATTATCCTTCCTCAAAAATTTAGCTGCATTGATGCATAGTACTTTCTGCAAACAATGAAAATATATACAGTGTAGTAAAAATGATTTGTGTTTTTGCACAACAGAACGTAACATCAATATAGAGCAAGTGTATGTACGATGAGGAAAGTACAAAAATTAATTAAATAAATATAATAACTGAGTTTGAATTTGCAGTTTTTGTCAAAAAAAAAAGCCATTGATATTTGTTTTTTGCTGCAAAAATGTATGTTCCTGATTATTGATTGACTCGCGGATAATCGAGAGTTTACTGTAGTAGAACTAGCGCATGCGCAATGGTTGATATACACTCGTTATGAATTGCCATTTCAGTAGGCATGGGGCTTTAATCAACTGAACTAATTTTTTATGCCAGAATTGAGAGGATATTAGATTGACCTCGATAATATGCTTGACTTTTGCGAAAATGTTGGCGAATATTTCTTACTGGTCCTGTGGGAAATCCCGAATTTACAATGAAAAACCACTGAGTCATGAATATCGTTCATAAGTCAATAATCGAGAAATTCTCCTTGCTATGCTTAAAAAATGTAAGGACAATATTTACTCATCTGTAACAATGCCTAGACGTCACTTGGATTTTTTTTTCGTGCCAAAATTGCAAGTCATTCTTGTTAGTAATTTATGTTTTATTCATTGGCATTGTATTTGGAATCTTTGTGAAATATGACCATTTAAAATTTATTATAAAATAAATGTGTTAGAATGTTTTGAAAAGTGTAACACCTCCCTACCGCATCTTGTACTTTAATACAGGGTGTCCAGCAAAGTTCTCCCTGATTTCAATATTAAATATCTCGAAACCAAAGAACGATATTGAAACAAAATAAACGGTATGTTTACTGTGAAAACACCTCCATAAAAATCATATACAGGAACTTAGAAATTAGTTAAAAAAATTAGTTAAAATGTCCCCATAATTTGTGCTGCGAAGAGGCTGGGCGATAATTTCTAGAGCATATGTAAGCATATCTGAGAGGCTAAACTACTGCTGAAACACCTAACCTCTTCGCAGCACTATTTATGGAGGCTTCTACTGCAACTACAGCGTGCAGTGACACCTGTTGCCATTTTTAAAACTAATTTCCGAGTTCCTGTATACATGATTTTTATGGGTTTCACAATAAACATAACGTTTATTTTATTCCAATATCGTCCTTTGTTTTCGAGATATTTAATTTGGAAATCAGGGCATCCTTTGCTAGACACCTTGTACATTGCATCTATTTATTAACTATACGATATTTTCAGTAAGTAAGTTTTCAGTACGTCATGGTAACTTACTGAAAATACCATGCCTTGCCTTTAATCTTCGAGTTGAACGGAGCCATTGTTTCAGTCACTCGTCTGGTCAGTGCTAATTCTATATTAGCTACCATTTTGTTTGGCACTCTTGGCTTCCTTAAGAGGTTTTCCACCTCAAGCTCAGTCACTTCCTATTCCGGACTGATGAGTGCTAATAAGCACGAAACTGCAGTATTTTATGTATATAGTATGCTATATTTTGTGCAGTCAAAGCTAAGACTAAGAGAAGAAGGAAACGACTTTAAATAAGTTGATTGAGCTTTACCTTTTTTTTTTGAAAGGCTACACATTTTTCAAATGTAGTCGAAACTATTAAAATAAGTTTCACCCCTTTCAGCCGACTTTTGTTCTTCTTCTCCTTGTCCTGGACGCGGCATGATCTGTAAAGAAATGGGAACCGAGGGTTACACGTGCTCTTGCAAAGAAGGATTTGCTTTTAATGGAACCCATTGCAACAGTAAGTTAAAAATAAATATTCATCCTCTTATTTCTACATAGCTAAACCTAAAAAAAATGGCACTTTATATAGTTTTGAAACATGATTAAAAATTATAACTGTTTTTAACCTTTACGTGCACGGCGTTGGCAATTTCGCATTGATGTTGTAATCTGACAACAAACAATAAATTCCCGATTATTAGCGGTCAGATTATCCACGGATCTGTCGACAATTTTTTTAACAATTATTAAATAATTTTTTAATTTATGATTGTGCTATTGTTCATTTTCAGCTTTTCCATATGTATATTTTTCCTATTCAATGTTAGTCGATACAATTTAGCAATGTTTGTAACTACAATTAAAATGTATGTATAAGTGTTTTTACTATTGTATACAACAGTATCGTTTTTTACCTATTGTTCGAATTATCCGCGGATACCATGCCGCCCTATTCCACGGATAATCGGAAGTTTACTGTACCTAATTTTGTTTTCTAAAATACTACAAAAACAAATTGAAACTCTGTGTTGTCAATAACCAAAAATGTATGTACTCCCTTGAAATGCTATTTAATCAATTTTATATTTTTAAATGCTCTGGTCACCAAGCATGAAGCTTGATGCCTGTGCCCGGATAATTTTATGCCCTTTTAGAAGCCTTTTATTGTTCAAAATGGATGGTGAAGGTAAATAGGGAAAAAACGAAGTTACGTATTGTATGTTGCTTAATGTAAAAAACAATAGAACTCAATTCAAATGAACATTTTAATATCTACGGTATGTAAGATTTTAAAGGAATATAGAAGGACTGACCAACTAAAAATTAACCGAAGTAAATGGGGTAGAAAAATTGTAGCAACTAGCAAAGATGAACCCAAATTACAGTGAATTGTCCTAAATAATCGTTGAAAAATGCTTCTTACGTTCATAACTGTTGTAAAGAGTTTATAGTTATCTTGTCCACGCCAATTACACTTGGATGGTTGCATAAACTGCAGTTGCAATGGCTGATCTACGAAGTAAGACCAAAGATAAACATGAAAGAGAAACGTGCACGACTCTCCTGGAGCAAAGAGAAGCATATACAGGGGCAACAAGGTTGGAAAAGTATAATATTCAATGATAAATATTTTTTTGAAATATCTGTGAACAGATGTGGAAAATCTCCATAAAAATTCTCGAGTATACCTGTGCGCAAGAGGGCGCTTTTCGATATGCAAATTTCCCAATTCTCGGCTCAATTTAGTTAGATGTCTTTCTGTTCATGTATTGTGGATTCGTGGCATTCGATAGCTTGATTTTTGTTGATGTCGGTCGTCTCGTGGCAGTTCGCATTGCAAGGGCAATTTGGAAGCCCTTTTGTATGTAGAATCCAAATAAAATTAATTTTTGTTTTTAGATAGTTGCCTTAGCATTTTCTTTAACAGAAAAGGTGTTCGGGTTTGGCGTTTAAAAAGTACAGCGTATGAGAAATCTTGTGTAAGACGTTCTCTCAAATTTGGGACATCTTTAAGGTGTGTGGGTGAAGGAGGTAAGGAAAGTGACCAAAAAAAAAAAAAAAATAATAATAATTTGAATTTTGACATTTTGAATTCAAATTATGTTTTTCGCAATCACGAGTGTATGTATGTAGGCGTGTGTGTTTGTGTGTGTGTGTAGGGGTATGTGTATGTGGGCATGTGTGTTTGTGTCTGTCTGCTGGCATAAGTGTGTGGGTAGTTGTGTGTATGAATGTGTGTGGGGGGGGGGGTATGTGTATGTGTGTGTAGGCATATGTGTTTATGTCTGTGTGCAAGCATGAATGCGTGTGTGTACGTGTGTGTATGTGTTTGTGTGTGTGTATGCTTGTGCGTGTGTGTGTGTGTAGTTGTGTATGTATGCGCGTGTGTGTAGGACATGGATGCAACCTGGAGACGGCTTTCGCTATAGGAGCAGCATCGTGAGGAGCCGGTCGACGGTGATGGTGCGGAGGGTGGCGGTGGGAAAATAAAATGATAGGAACGCCAAAAACAGTCAAATGAAAGCAATAAGCAATCGTGATTGCTCAAAAAAAAAAAAAAAAAAAAAAAACCGACAATGGAGAAAATCAAGTCATTACGCAATAGTAGTTCTAAGCGATTTACTCTCAAACATTGCAATAGGCGCAAAAAATTTATAATGTGATGTTTAAGGGTTCGTTTTTGTTGTCTAAATTAATAATGCATTCTTATGGTTCGAACATTTTTCTTCTAAATTATCCAATTTGAAGAAATTGATTATATCGTTTTTACGCCACCATGCACCAGTTATGTAAGCTAACTTTACGCGAGTTTTGTGGCAAGAAAGAGCATTAAATTTAAATTTTAAATCAATAGTTAGTGCAAGTTTTGAGATGTGTTACTTTTTTTTGTCGGGGTGCGTATGTGTTGCGAAATTATATGTTACTGCATTTGAAAAAAAGAAAAAGTTTAGACGAGCGCTTTCATGAACAGTTACGTTCTGATGTTTCTATTCAGTTATTTCTAGAAAGACGCTTTAACACTAGTTAAAATAACTTCATGGCGTCTTACACTGCTTGCAAAACTTTCGTTGCGTGTTGACAGTACACGCATTTTAACTGAAAATTCACACAAATTAAAATTTCCTATAAAATTAGGAACTTAGAAATTAACTTTAACGTGCATGCAAATTCAGCGCACTCATTTTTTTAAATCCGAGTTATGTATTCTTCGAAGATTTAAGCATATATAGCTTGAAATGTTTTAAAAGGTGTTCCAAATGTTTGTAAAGGATTGTAAAACTTCATTTTGGATTAAAAATTTGCTAGAAGCTAGAAAACTTCATTACAAATGCAGTATGTTTTGCAAGGGTGCACTCTCTACGAGCAACGGTTCACCCTCCGAAATATCGCGAAGACCCACCCCCCAAAAGCAAGAGCGCCCCTCAAAAAGGTGAAAAATATACCTCTCAAAACGCCCTTTATCTTAAAAATTTTAATGGCGCAGTCTGCGCCATGATCCCCCTAGGTGGGCACCCCTTTGTTTTGAAGCATACCTAAATGCGCAATAAGTTTAAAGAGACATTAAATGTGCAGAAAAAACTATATACAGTACTT
Source organism: Uloborus diversus (assembly GCF_026930045.1). NCBI lineage: Eukaryota > Metazoa > Arthropoda > Arachnida > Araneae > Uloboridae > Uloborus > Uloborus diversus. The sequence continues at coordinate 147,004,510 of NC_072738.1, read as the reverse complement.
CATATCAGAAGTTATCAATGTTGACAGACAGATAAATCGGTAGAAAAACCCTTAAATCCATCATCGAACCAAGATACTTATGTTTTCCTCAGCTCAAAAACTTACTTCTTTTTCTTTTCGTGTCCGAGTTCCATGTGCTTGAAATAATTCATTTTTATCAAGTTTTCACAAAATAATATTTTTACTTAAAATTTAACATGCTTTTAAGTAAAAATATTATTTTATAATATTAATTAAAATATTTTTACTATTTTTGTCCCTTAATTTTTCTTAAATTTGTAACTGCTATTGCTTCTAATGAGGCTGCGTATTTGTTCCTAACTTTCCCAAGGGTCTGACATCAATTCGCTTATGTGGCACCACCATCGATGGATGTCATTACCAAGACAGAATTTTAACTCCAAGTTTCCCCATCAGATGTCGGCACCTGGGTTCTCTTCGATGCGAAGCAGCACTAGGACTTTAATTTTGCCGAGTGTATTCAAAGCCAAATGCGTACTCACGGCATCCTTAACATGCCGCATGACAATATGACATGGGCAATGACGCTTTTCTACTCCTCGAAAATCCATCGACTGGAATCGAGTTTGAACCCGCTCATTTGGGAGTAAAAGACCCAACGTGTAAGCACTACGCCACTCTGACAGCTAGCTGCTATTGGGCTTTATTTATAACAAGTGGTACCCGCGCGGCTTTGCCCGTAGTAGAAAATTAAAAGGTCATTTGGTTCGCTTGTATATTTACAAATAATGGATTTTGAATTTGCTCGCCCATGTGTTCCACGCTATGATAATTTGGTAATTTACTCGTCCACATTATGATAATTTGCTCGGTAAAATGTTCTTAAAATTGGAATAGAAAAAGAACAAAATCGAATTTTCGGAAAATCATTTCGAGGTGCACATCCCGCATGTTACAAACCAATTTTGTGCCAAATTTCATGAAAATTGGCGGAACGGTGTAGGCGCTATGCACGTCACAGAGATCCTGACAGAGAAAGATCCAGACAGAGTGAGATCCAGACAGAGAGACTTTCAGCTTTATTATTAGTAAAGATTTTTTAAAACGAAATTGTTGTGTTGCTCTTTTTAAAATTTTACAGGTGAGTCGATATAGGGCAAAAATAGTATTCCAATTTCGTATATTTTAACTTATTTCTCTAAAGAAATTGAAATATGGACAAATCAGATAAAGATGAATTTAAATTTTTAACTGATTATTTTCTTCTTTTCTGTACAGATGCTTTCTGCGTCTTTCCGAAACTGAACCCGTGCGAGCAGACGTGTGAGACGACAGAAGACGGATATAAATGTGGTTGCCATAACGACGACTTTAAATTGAATGAGGATAACCACACTTGTGGTCTGTATAGATAAATCACTGTTCTTGTGTTGTCATCATATTCTTGCTTTATTTTTGCAATGAGAATTAATTTATATTAATATGTATAGACGAGGAAAATAATAGCATTTCTAATGTTTAACTTTTTTTCAGCATATATTTTTAATTTTTTTATTTGTTGTTTCTATTTTTGCGGTCATTTTATAAAATATTTCGATCTCCTATTATTAAAAACTGAGCGTATGTATCTACTTAGTATGTATCTACATACTTTTTTAGTATGTCTAAGTAATTTTAAAATTACCTAAATAAATTCTTCACCGAACGTTAGTAGGTTCTTATTAATATTTAAAATTTTTTATAACCAGATGTTTTTTCATTTTATAATCTTATATAATTAAAAACTGAGCGTATGTACCTATGTATCTATGTCCAAGTTACTTCTCCCGAACGCCAGTGAACTGACCATCGAGCCAGGTATCGATAGATTCATAATTTTTCCATTTTTATGTTTGGTTATTTAACATAATCCTCCTATAATAATTAGCGGAGATATCAGTTAAAACTATTAATTATGATACTTAGAATTCCGACATAAAATTCCTATTTTTCGAAGGCTTTCCCCCATTCAAATTATTATTCAGTGCTTCATGTCAACTTTCCGTAACAATGCTTTTATTAAAATTTGTAGCGTGAAGAAAAGCATTGAGAAGAAAGATCTGTCGCCGCTTTTTTCCTCGAATATGAACAAATAGAATTCTGGCTTTTGCTTTGAGGCTTATCCTGTGATCGGGGAATTTAAAATGTTTCATTTTTGGTTATTTTCCCGAAATCTGCCGCAAAATTTTACTGATTTTTCTTTTTTTTTGTTCAATCCTGATTGTTGAACACGCGTCACTTGACACAACTTTTATTTCCGAAGTAGACCGTGCAAAGCCGGGCGACGCAGCTAGTTGAGTGAATAACACATGTTTAATGTGTATTTCCTGTCTCAAATCCGTTAGAGATACGTCAATTTTTGTTACTACTCTGAGCTACGAAACAATTCATAACGAGTTTAAACCTCAATTTTTATCACTACTTGACTCTTAGCAGTGAAACAAATCACAACGTGTTGCGACGTCAATTTTTGTTACTACTTATCTCTAAGGTACGGAACAAGTCATAACGAGTTTTGACGCCAATGTTTGTTACTACATAACCCTCAGCTACGAAACAATTCATAGTGAGTTCATACGTCAATTTTTGTCACTACTTGACTCTTAGCTGTGAGACAAATCACAACAAGTTACGACGTCAGTTTTTGTAACTACTTATCTCTAAGATGCGTAACAAGTCATAATGAGTTTAGACGTCAATGTTTGTTACTACTTAACCTTAAGCTACAAAACGATTCATAATGAGTTCAGAAGTTAATTTTCGTCGCTACTAAGACTCTTATCTGTGAAACAAATCACAACGAGTTACGACGTTAATTTTTGTTACTACATATCTCTAAGGTACGGAACAATTCATAACGACATGAAATACACCGCCAGCTTAGTCATTCCAGCCGAGGACTGCAGTTTTATGCTTATTAGCACTCATCAGCCCGGCATAGGAAGTAACTGAGTTGTTCTGACAATAGGGTGGTAACTTACTAACAAGTCATAACGAGTTTAGATGTCACTGTTTGTTACTACTTTTCTCTTAGCTGCGAAACAATTCATGATGAGTTTACGTCCATTTTTGCTCTCATTTTTCGACTCAATTGTTCCTGACATTTTTTAAACATTGTTGTTGTTATTATCTTATTGACAAAATTGCAAACAACGCGTTATTCGTTTTTTCACTCAATTAAATCAAGCGTATTATGATTGTTAATGTTTGACTGATTTTCCTGGTCGCTGTGAAGTATCACATCTATGATGAGTTAGGAACGTATTCTTCTTATTTTGACACAACTACGGGTAGTTTTGTAGTAAGTTACCGCCCAAAGTCAGGGCTAAGGCAGAAATACATAAAATACACCACCAGCTCCGTTATTCCATCCGAGGACTGCAGTTTCGTGCTTTTTAGCACTTATCAGCCCGGAATAGGAAACACATGAGCTAGAGGCGTAAAACCTCTAAGGGAGCCAAGAGGGCCAAACAAACTGGTAGCTAATGCAGAATTAGCAAACCAAGGTCGCTCATCTGGTCCATCATCAAGAGCTTTTACTCATCAAGAGACCTGGTTCATCATCAAGAGGTTTTACGCCTCCAGCTCATGTGATTCCTATTCCGGGCTGATGAGTGCTAAAAAGCACGAAACTGCAGTCCTCGGATGGAATAACTGAGCTGGTGGTGTATTTTAAGTACAGGTAGCTATCAAAATAATGGAAACACTCTGTGACAAAAGTGTTGGGAATCACTACTCTGCCGTAAATGTTCTGTTAAAAAATGTGCCTTCTGACTGCAATCACTCATACTGGTGAATACAGACAGTGATTGAGTTCTGTGGTCACTTTTGCTGCTGTTGTTCGCTTTTTAGACATTACAATTCGTTTCAATACCCGTCGGTTTCTTTTACTAAGCTTCTCTTTCCGTCCACTATTTTGCTTTGCCGAGCTTGTCTTACCGCACTGTGTGTTTGCTGTCCAGTGGCGCATCCACGAGGGGAGCTAAGGGGCTTAAGCTCCTCCCAGAAGCATGAAGACGAACCCCCTTGACCAAAGAGAGCCTAAAATTGCGTTTTTAACCTTGAGTTTTAGAAATTTTCCGGGAGAGAGCACTCTTTCTCCAATTTCCATCATAATTTCACCAAAGATATCTTTAATTTTTTTTAAATACTTTAAATTCGAAAAATTTCTGAGGGAGAGCTACTTACCTTCTTCTCCTCCAACGGGTACAAAAAAGCCAAAAGTAAGTTTAGGGAATTTTATTTTTAAAGTATTTCCAGTACGGAACTTCTGCATTTCCCTCCTTTGTGTATCATCTCCAAAAGATAGCTGCAAAATCTGTTTTAAATCGGAGAACTCCTAAATATCCCATGCTGTATCCCTTGGTTCACCAAAGATAGTTAAAAATTGTGTTTCTTGACCCTCTATGTCGAAAGTTTTTCTAGGAAAACCCTTGACATCACCAAACATAGCATTAAAATGTATTTTTTGGGCTTCAATTTCGAAGCATTACCGAGAGTACGCCCCCCTCCCCATCAATCTTCTAATATCTCAGCAAATAGTCTACATTTGCGTTTCTATAACTTCAATTTGAAAACATTTCTGGGCGGAGCCCCTGAACCCTGACTCTCTTCTCTTAACACCATCAACGGTAGCCAAAAATGCATTTTTAAGACATAAATTTCAAAAAGTTTCCGGTTGAGAGCCCCCTAACTTCACTTTCACGTCACCACAATAACATAAATCTTCAATTTTGAAATAAATTTCGGAATTTAGAAATTTCAATTTAACAATGTTCTCGAGGGGGAAAGCCTTCTCATCTTCCGTCAACGCCCCTAAAATTTCATTCTTAAGTCATTCACTTAAGAAATTTTTCGGGGCAGTTCTCACGAAACGCCCACCTCCGTCTATTCTCTGAAGTCACTAAGAACTCCCTCAAATTAGGTTTTTCGGGACTTTTAATGATTTGTAGACTTGTAACTTTTTTTCGGGGGAGGGCCTTTTGAAGCTTCATTGATTTTGCCTGTGACTTCACTTATCGGAGCTCCTCGCGAAACTTTTAGCCCCTCCCAGGAAGCAATCCTGGGTGCGCCCCTGATGCTCTTATGAGTTTAGATACTGTACCTTTAGAAGTGTAAAAATGTTGAGATGTTTCAGTTACACTTGCTCCTGTTAGTCGCGCTCCAACAATTTGGCCTCTTTTATTGTTTGAGAGGTCCAACATTTCACGTGCTTGAAAAAGTTCCAAGACCTCCAGAACTTCATTTAAGTCACCATATACAACCAGAATATGTACATTGCTATTTAAAAAAAAAAAAAAAAAAAAAAAAAAAAACAGATACCTAGTTTTATTTTTTATTGATTACGAAGCGCATTGAAAAATGTCACTTTTATTCATGGGTGTTTCCATTATTTTGATAACTACCTGTACATCTCGGTATCGGTAATTTTTTGATTCGATGCTATGAAAATACTCTTAAGTAGTCCAGAAATCTATTTTCCTACATTTTTATAAGCTCAGTCGTATGGGAATGTGGAGCAAAGTGAAGTAGCGGGGCAACGAACGGGATTGGATTTATTGGGCGAGTGGACTAAGGATAGAAATTCAAAAAAGTATCATGGAGTAAAATAGGGGTTTTTGGAGGCTAAGAAATATTTCCTGTCTTTCCAATACACTAGTTGACGATTCGAGTTTCCAATGTTTCCTCTCTACCTAGAGATGAAAAACAAAGTGAAATTGGCGTACATAAAATTTGGTGAGAATCTGATTTCTGCACAATTAAGTGACTTGACTAAACTCATGTCACAAACTCGATATCATGCTTCAAATCCCGTTCGTTCTTTTATTTTCATCTCTACATAGTATAAAATGAAGTCCCCAAAAAGCGTCTGTGTGTTTGAACTCGCAAAACTCAAGAACTACCCGGCCGATTGTGCTGAAATTTTCACAATTTTTTCCTTTAAGTCCTGAAAAGGTTTGCAGACCAGTTCGAATAAAATTTGGTGAATAGTTCTTTTTTTATTGCAATTTACGTCCAATTTTCATATAAATTCTCAAATATGGGGATGAAAATTTACTTGCACATATTAATATTACATATCGTTAGAAAGGGTAGAATTTTCCGCGTTCTACGCAATTTGTTTCAATGCTCTAACTTTATTACGGCCCGAGTTATTTGCGTTTTTAGCTCGAATTTTTTTAGGCTTAGCTGAAATTTAGGTACTACTTTCTTTATTAAATTTATCAATAAAAAGTGAAGGAATTGTCCCACAGCTTTCTTTTTGATGCCATTGGAAAAAGCGACCTTTTTTACTCCAGATCTAACTCGACCATTGGTCGAAAAAATAAGCTTTTATCTCAAAAGGAAAAAAAGTTACAAGCCTTTTTAAATCAAGTTTAAGAAATCTCGATTCCATTCAAATTGTGAACCATTTTCATTCGCATTTTAATTCCTTAAACTTATATTATTATGTGTTTCCATGGTTACACATTTTAAATCCAGCTTTCTGAATTTAATTTCTTAAAAGTATTTTAATATCTGTCGTCATTGTTTGGAAGGGAAATCATGATGTTTTTTTTTATTTATTTTTTACGCCTGATTGTTGAATATACGTCACTTGACACAATTTTTATTTTCAAGTTGGACCGGGCAAAGCCGGGCAACGCAGCTAGTCATGTATAAAGCTTACTCTATGCTGTTGTAGCAAAGAGATAAGCAAATTATGAAATAAAAATTAACACTTTTTATTTTTTCTTTCAGAGTACAATGGTGTTTCTACTTGCGTGAACAGAACGTGCGTTAATATGGCCTGCGTAAATGAAAGTGGCGTTGAAAAGTGCATTTGCCCTTCTGGATATTCGGAAGAGGATGGCGAATGTGTAGGTGGGTACAATAATAATAATTCAGCTTTTGAATTGATTCCTTGAACCCTCTGAATTATGTTCTTAAAAGAAAAAAAAAATAGCGATAATATTGCTTAACCTTTTTATACTATGAAGCAAATTGCATCGAAACATTGAATTTAAGTGCGAAGTAAAAGCAAAAGTTGACGTTTTTGAAACATCGATGTGTTTGTTAAAACATCGGGACATCTCAGGAACAAAATGTTTTCAAGAATCAAAAAATGTTTTGGAGTACATGCCTCCTTAAAGTCCCCCGTACTTACAACTATGCGTGGTGTAAACGGTTAGATGGTGCCCTGAACATAGCACTGTAGTTTGATCCAGACCAGGGGCCGAGCAACCTCTGATCCAGCACCTCCAGAGATATTGATTTGGAAAGTTTTTGCGGAAGATTGAAGCATATTATCTACCAAAATTTATCAAAGTAAAAAATGGTGCGGTACTACCTATTTGGAAATTTAATATTGAATCACAAAAAAGCTTAGTAATAATACAAATCCTCTTAATGAATATAGTTATTGCCAAATGTATTCCATCCTTCTTTTTAAAACAATCTTAAAAGGCTACTAATTTATATACAGGGTGCCCACAAATAACTGACGGCAAAATTCATTTGTGCATAATTTGCATTCAAGATTTTCTTTAGGTTTGGCAACACTTAATAGTTTTAGTTTAATTCTATGAGCAATAGCGCAGACGATGTTTTGAATTAAAATCCGTTTTATTCTTAGCATTTCTTTGGATTCTAAATGACGTTTGATTCTCAAATTAAATTTAAAAGGTAAGCGGAATTGTGAATTTTTTTTTAAAAAATAAAGTATTTAAATGTGTTAAAGAGATTAATTGAAAGAATTTTAAAACGGTTTAAAGAAACAGGTAGTATAGAAGTAAGGCATAGTGGTGGAAGAAACGTGTCCGATCAAAAAAATTAATGAAATGTGTCCGTGAAAAAATTTAAAGAAATCCTGCACAATCTGCCCGAAAAATTTCACGAGACCTAAATTTATCAAAAAATATGGCTGGAATCATCATAAAACAGGATTTAAAATTAAAAGCTTAGAAGAAAATGACAGTCCATGGATTAACAGAGAAAAATAAAGTTGCAATACTAAGACAGCGCAAACAACTGCTGAAAAGACACGCTGCTAATGAGATAATTTTTTTGGATGATAAGTTTTTTTTTGCAACAAGCATCTCATAATTGGCAAAATAACAGGATTTATGCAACATCAATGCAGAATATCAGTTTAACTAAAAAAAATGTTCAGAGGTTCCAGAAACCATTTTCAGTAATGGTTTGGGGTGCTATAAGCAAGAGAGGAAAACTGCCCCTTCTTTTTATTGAAAATGGTGTGAAAATTGACTAAAATTATTACTTACAAAACGTATTGGAATCTCACATGATAAAGAAGTCCAAAAATTATTTAAAAAAGATTCATTCACATTTCAGCGAAATTCGGCACCCGCCCACAAAGCAAAGATTGTTCAACAATGGTGCAAACAGAATTGTCCATCCTTTATTTCCACAGAAGAATGGCCTGCATCCAGTCCTGATCTCAATCCACTGGACTATTGCATTGGGGATATATGGAGAATCAGTTGAGAAACCTAAAACCTATATCCACAATTAAATTTAAAAATTTACTACTAAAGCTATGGAATGAAATTGTATTCTCTGTAGTGCATGACGCTGCGGACGCCTTTCCAAAAAGATTGTCATCTGTGATTCAGGGCTGTCGGATTTTAGCCGGGCCAAAAAAAGCCGGCCGGCTTTTTTTGGTTTAAACCACTTTAAAAAGGCCGGCTTTTATTAAAAAAGCCGGCTTTTTTAGAAAAAATACTTTTTGGTATTTTTAGTGTGATTTAATCAAAATGAAAATTATATATCATTAATGCAATTACTACTCTTTTAATAAAATGGTTAAAAATTAGACAGTTAGATAACAATGTGCAGTACAAAAAAAAAAAAAAAAACATAACAAAACAAACTATTGCTCTATATTATGAAATTATTGAATGGAATTTAAATGATTAGAAATTATTTTCAGTTCAAGTATTCAAAAGATCACAAAACACTGCTGCTTTTAGTACCAGTCATTTGGTTCAGTTTTTAAATAACAGTATACTCTTACCTTTTTTTCTGCTTTTGTTTAATCACCCAAACAGTAAACCACCAACACATTAAAATTTTGCTACATCACAAAAATAGAGAAAAAAAACTTATTTATTAGGGACATGATCCTTTTTGATACAATTTAAATTATTATAAAGGAATGTTTCACTATGTATATAAAAGATCACATACGACTGCTGCTGTATTAAATAAATTACCAATCATTTGGTTGAGCCTTTAAATATCGGTACACTTTCACTAATTTTTCGGCTTTTTCTGCACCTAAGCTGTTTCTGACTTTGCTCCAAATAAAGCCATAATTTGAGAAAATCCTCTCAATGGATGCAGAAGATGGAGGACAACTATGTAATTTTATAAAAAAATCACAAAAATCATCAGATATTGAACTCTTGGTTTTTGAAGCCTTGATTTTTACTAAATTCCACCATTTTCTTGCTGGAAATTGTTCGATAACGTTTTCAGAAAAAAGTAATGGTGAATAGGTTTCGGAATCTTTTATCTTGAATTTTAGTACACCGGGTAGAAATTGAGGGTACTTTTCTGCAAGCCACATTTCCGCTTCATTTTCCTGTAGATTTGTCAATCGCTTGCCAAAGTATTTGGGATCTGTCATGTGAGCTAGCAGATGAAACGGCTCAATGTGTTGATTAAATCTTTTTCTAATTTTTGCTTCATGGCTTTCTAAAGATGAGTCTCCTATAACATTCAACCATGTCTCCACTGCTTTCGACAAAGTAGCGTTGTCGCTTTGAAGTTCATTGATTGCTTTTGAAATAATTTCAAGCTGCTTACGTAGGTAAACAACTTGAGTATAGATACCAACATTTGTCAGTATACTTCCAATCTGCTGATCAAACTCATCCAAGTGCTCTAATCTGATTTCATTATACTTGTGAAAATTAATGATGAAAGTTCTTAGACATTCATCTTGTGAATTCCATCTAGTGTCATTGGGTATCTGAGGCATTAAGCCATTTTTCTCCTTTAGCCACCCATGAGCATTGTGCTTATTCCTGAAATATTTTTGCACTTCTAAGACATGTTTAATTAAACTATTTGGTATGATGTCTTTAACACAAAGATTTAGCATGTGTGCTGAGCATCCATAAATCAAAAGTGACTGGTGAGTTTCCTGAATTTGATTTCCCATAGCAGTCATCTTATTTTCATTATCTGTACAAATAGCGAACACTTTCTTATTATACTTGATCTCGACTTCCTCTAGTGTTTCCTTCGCAAAATTAGCACAAAACTCTGCTGTTTTCTTTTCCGAACCACAGTCCATAGCCTTGAAAAGGTAAGATTTAACTCCGGTATGAATACTGCAGGCAAAAATTGGGTCATTTTTTACACTTGACCATCCATCAAGGATTAAAGTTAGAGCTGCTTCATCGACAAGTTCTTTCTTTAAGCAGTTTTCAATATCATCGCAAGCTTCATCAAGTAATTTCCCCGAAAGTTGACGCCTGTTAGGAGGAACGTAACCAGGTCTTAAATCTTCAACCATTTTTTTAAATTCTACATTGCTTGAAACATTGAAAGCTATGTTGTTTGCATAAAAAAATCTAGCAACAGATTTATCCAAATTTTGTTTCTGAGATGCTGTTGTAACTACACCGTAAGAAAATATGGATTTCTGCTTTTGTTCTTTGCTTGAAGAAGGAACTTCTGCACAGTCATTATTGCACTCTTCAACTCTGGGCACTTTAGTAGGAGGCTCAATCTCTGCAATATCAGTTTCTTCAATAGTCCTAGAGGCAATATTCCTTTTGCACTTTTTTAAATGTTCTTTTATTCTTACAGCTCTTTTGCTAACAACAGTTTCGCAATGTTTGCACTTCACTTTTGTGCCAAATTCAGTAAACTCATTCCATTCTGAAGCTTGTTTTCTCCCACATCCTGAAGCCATTATAACTTTGGGAAAATAATAGTGATCACTAAAAATTTGAACTGAGCTACTCAAAGGTTCAAAATGGTTTTAAAGCAGAAAAGAATTGTGATACCATTTTCAATCTGCAATTCCATTCTTTTAAGAGGTGCTATTTTATTGGTTATTGGAACTAGATCAGTAACCAATAGTTGTCAGATAAATTTTTTATTCCCCCAGACTTGGATGGGAGGGTGACCTGTCTGCCCTTCCATTCCTGAAAGGTACCCTTCTTCCCCTTTTATTTGTGAAATGGTTCTGTTCTTGCCTGTTTGATGAGAAACCAGAACCCTGTTGATTTTGAACACAAAAGTGAATAAAATGCAGCAGTACCTTCCTCACTCTATTTCTGCAATCTTTCTCTCCTCCCCTCCCCCCCCTCCTACTCAACTGGGATTGTCATTGACTATTGCTCATTCACCAGCTCCCCAATTCTGGAACAAGGAAGGAACATTCTTTCAGGATAATAATACTCTGCCACCTGTTTTTATCTTTAGTTGCACCTTTAATACTTTTGTATGTCACTGCTCCTGTCACTCAAACTAGAGGATCATTCCCATTGATATCCACTCTTTCTTTCTGACTAGCCTCTGCTGAATTCTGAGTAATTGTAAGTTTCTAGAATTGCCTTGAAACCACTAAAGAATACTGGTCATGACCCTCCTTATCACCTTACAAATAGTGCAGAATGGGTTTCTTTGTCCAATTGACATACCTCTGAATGCAATTCCAATGTTTATCTTTTCAGCAGAGTTTAAGTAAAGGGAAGGTGTCTTTTTCCATTTTATAACATTTCATTCAAATTCAAAGCAAGTAATTCAGCAATGATGTATTTTATTTACTATTTATCTACTTGGAAATAAAATAATTAAATTCATTTGAAATAAATTATTTTTTAAACTTTAGAATATAAAAAAAGTAAGAGTTCTGCATTTTAGCAGTGACCTGTTTTTAAGATCAGCTGACCTGTATCTGCTCCCTTCCCCCAGGCGCGCTTTTGATATGAAGTCCTGGAATTATTCAGCTAATATATGATAGCACTTAATTTTGAAGCTAATAAATTAGTAATATTTCAAGCCTCAGTTCTTTTCTTCTACTAATCTTGGTTTTTTTGCTAAATTCAGAAGGGTGCCATTGGATTATTTTGTAGTATATGTTTTTTTTAAAACATAGAATAGTCTTTAAAAAAATAAATACTGTACACACAAAAAATACTATGCAGATGTTGTTTTAAGCTGTAACACAATCATTCAAAAGAAACAATTTGACAAAAAATGAGAAATTTTTATCACATTTCAATGAAGCATTTTTTTTTTTTTTTTCACTGTCTTCCTAAGAAAACTGATTTTTTTTAAGTTTAAATTTTCCCAGTTTGTTCTGAGTCACTATACTACATACTTTCTTGTATTGTAATCAAAGATAAACATGTTTAAAGTCATATTGTCGTCTCTGAGCAACAGTAGGATATCATATTGTTATTTCTGGGATTAGATGTCTTACTGTTGCTCTGAGGCGACAATATGGAAGCACTTTTCCATGCTGAAGGTGGAAGAGTAAGCAACAAAAGCGTAAGGATTCTCTCAGACATTTGAAATCATTTGCAGTTTTTGTTTGTATATTCTTTTTATCACCATATTTTCAGCATAAGCATTGCTTTATTACTTGAATTAACATTGGTTATCCTATTAAAATGTAAGGAGGGCATTAGTATAAGTAGTAAAGTATGTAATGCAAAAAAGCCAAAAAAAGACCGGCTTTTTTTAAAAAAGGCCAAATAAAGCCGGCTTTTTTAATAAAAGCCGGCCGGTCTGGCTTTTTTTAAAAAAAGCCGGCTTTTTTACATCCCTGCTGTGATTACAATTAAAGGCGCGAGAATAGAAACCATTACTTAAACATTGATCAACAATGATGTTACTTTTATTTAACACTAGCTGCATTGCCCGGCTTTGCCCAGTCTACCTTGGGAAAAAAAAAAACCATTGTGTCAAGTGAAGTATCTTCAATAACCAGGATTAAATGAAAGAAAAAAAACCCATCATGCAAAATTTTCTCGCCAAACAATGACGACAGATACTAAAATACTTTTAAGAAATTAAAATAAAATGAGAAAGATGGATTTAAAAGGCGTAACCATGGAAACACAAAGTAAAATAAGTTTACGAATTGAAAATGAGAAAAATGGAAATAAGCAATGGATTCAAAAAGCGTTACCGTGGAAACCAAAATAAAATGGTTGAAAACTTGAATAGAGAACAGATTTTTGAACTTCATTTAATTCGCTTGTAACTTTTTTTCTAATGGAGATAGAGGGTTAAACTTTCGAACTTAGGTCGGGTTAGATCTGGAGTAAAAAAAGCAGCTCTCTCCAATGCTGTGAAAAAGAAAACTGTGGGACAAGTCCTTCACTTTTAATTGATGGATTTAATGAAGAAAGTAGTGCCTAAATTTCAGCTAAGCCTAAAATAATTCGAGCTAAAAGCGTAAAAAACTCCCGCCGCAATTACGTTAGAGCATTGGAACAAATTGCGTAGAACGCGAAAAATTCTTCCCTTTCCAACGATATGTAATATTACTATTTGCGAGTAATTTTTCACCCCCATATTCGGGAATTTATGTGAAAATTGGGCCTAAATTGGAATGAAAAAAGAACTATTTATCGAACTGTTTTCGAACTGGTCTGCAAACCTTCTCAGGACATAAAGGAACAAACTGTGAAAATTTCAGCGAAATCGGCCGGGTAGTTCTCGAGTTTTGCGAGCTCAAACACACAGACGCTTTTTGGAGACTTCATTTTATACTATGTAGAGATTTATTTTATCATTATAGAAAAACTTGTATTACAGTAATAAATTTTTCTTAAACCGTCAGTTATTTGTGGGCACCCTGTATTTGTATTTAAAAAAAGGCATTGACGATTCAAAGCGTCGATGCCTTTCCTTCGATGAATCCATACCATCCACGTTTCTAATAGGTGTCGCACTTCTAATGTATAGTAGCTATACAGAGAAAATAAAAAAATAGATTGAGCAGTAGTGTTACTTTTATAATTTTTAACATGAAAGCATTTTCAACCACAATGGGGTTGTTTCCTTCAGTCAAAAGTACTGGTTTTAGTCACTGAAATTGATAGAATGAGTAAAAAAAATAACATGGACCCAGAAAATACTTTCATTTTCCCAACAGTTATTTTTTAATTAATTTTTTAAAATGTCCGATTTCGAAAACAAGACGTGGTCTTTATGACGTCACAAATGATGCGATTTGGCGCATCTTTCTACATCGTTTCCACGTTATGATAAACAAGAAGCGAATTAAATATTGCGCTCTATGCGTGCTATCAACTATATCGTTGCCAATACACTTGAGTAAAGATGCTTATTAAATATTTTGGTCTGTGAATGGCAACATTGAATCGCATTTCATCATTTGTGATCTCACACGGCAGAAGCGTAAACAACAAAATCGCACCGATTTAAGTTTTTTTTTTTTTTTAATATTAAACTTAAATAAATTATTTAAAAAATGGTCAGATCCTGTTTTTAAGCATGCTCTTTCAGAAAAAAATACTTTTAAAATTTTGGAAACGACCCAATTCCATGACCTTTTTTATCTTCTGAAAGGTTTAACTTACTGCCAAGTTGTCAGCAAAACTCTTTATTTACTTCACACTTCTCATAGATAAGTTTCAAATTTAAATAAGGAACTATATGGTTTTGAATTGTTTATGTTTTCAGTATACACTAAAGCAGAAGTCGAGCATAGGAAATGCTTCGCTAGAAACTTTAGCTTCACCGTTGATGGAAAGAAAGAGTCAAATACATAAACTCGCTAGTTTCTTGAAAACAATCTCCACTTTTAGCCAAACTGCCAGCTTTTACCTTGCACACAATTACAGAAGTGAAATATACTGTCATGGATAGGTAGACGGAGAAACTGCAGATATCAATTTTCGTGATAGTTAAAGAAACGCGCTTGGGAGTTAATACTAACATAGGGAAATGGTAGAATTATACTTTTTTCTCCAGTGGAAACCAAATAAGAAAGCTTGTATAATAAACCTAATGTACAATAGCTGAGAAAGAAAAAAAAAAGAAGTATAGTTACTGCTTTTTACCTGCCCAAGGCATTACAGTCTGACTGATGAAAGGAAAAGCGAATATCCGGTTCACGGGCGAAAGCGGCCGCATTTATTAGTTCGTAAGGAGGCGAGATTGCTATTACAGACATGTGTTAGCCTGCAAAATGAGCAGATTAACATTGAAATGAACGAAGCACGCACATCAAAGTTTTCCTCCCACCCCCCCATTCAGATAGAATCATCTTAATTGGTTGTTTGCGAATGTCATAGAAAACGGAGTCAGACTGTACTCTACGTCACTTTTGATTTGAGGTACCAACAGGGACAGGACAACTCAGCACCACGTAACGCAAGATTTCGTATTCAGAAAAATATCATATGAAGTTCATAAGTCATTTCCAACATCCGTACAAAAAAAAAAAAGGGCTAAATCAGTGGCGTCACTACGGGGAGGGGGGGACGGTCCGCCCAAGGTGTCACCCGCCTGGGGGTTGACACTCTAAGTGGAATTGCAAGTTAAGCTAAATATCATATTTTGAAGTCTACGAATTTGAAAAATTTTCGGGGGGTAAACCCCTTTACCCCCACTTTTATTTGTTTTTTGCACATTATCCCACTTAAAATTTCATTACAACTCAAATGTAGACTTTTGAAAATTGCATGAATTTCATGTTTTTATGTTGGCATAGTTTTTTTCTTTTGCGTCTGTTGGGGGGGGGGGGGGGGGGGGAGGGGGGCGACGCCCTAAATTATAGATCCGGATTTCACCCATGCTACTAGGTACGCCACTGGCTGAATAGTTACAGAAATGTAGCAGACCAAAAAGTTCTTCGGCAGAATAATTTACATAAATGAGTAAAAATTCTTGAAACGACAGTTACAGTTCAATGATCTATTTTCAAAATCATCCTACTATTCGGTTGACCCCTTAAGACTCTTAACATATTTACATAAACTACGTATAGTTTCTATCTATCTTTGATTAGATGATTTTATACTTAAAATAAAATTTATACGTTTTCTGCATTACTATACATACTTGCATTTCAGATGATTCTTCATTTCTTACATTTAGATGACTGCACATCTCGTCGCTTACTACCTGGGTTTTGTCCAGGTTCCTGTGAAGCAGATGAGAAAATTGGTTTTCGATGCCTGTGTGAAGGAAAATACGTTCTTTCCAAAGACGGAATAACTTGCACAAGTAAGTTTGCTGTCGCTAACTGAGGACTATTAAGCTGCAAAAAACGCTTTTTAATCGTCCATTTTGTAAAAGGTTGCATAATGTATGATTCTGAATTATTATTATTTTTTTCACAGCATGCGTTTTTTAAAACACTGGGCTTATTTATTTTGTCTTTTGTGTAGAAAGCTCAAAGCATTTCGGACAGAAGGTGAAGCAAATGCAGGGTGATTATAATTAAAGTTCCACTTTCAAAACGCTGTAAAAATAAAACCACAGGTCAGAATGTCGTCAAATTTCAACGGAATATTATTGAAGAAGGGGGGCACTTTATGGCAGAAGAAAAATAAATAGTTGGAATTTTGAGCAATATGTTATGGCGCTGTAAGCATCATAACTTAATAGTGGTCGGCTACAAATGATAAATAAATCATAAAATATTACTTCAGGCGTAAACTATATGTTAAAACACCGCACTACTCAGCGTGCACGAAAGTGCAGGTGTGATACTGTTAGTTAAGGAAGCCCATCCAACACGGCTAGGTCATATCACATCGGATAGGAAAAATCGGTTTTTAATTGTCCTGAGGCTGAAAACCTCATAAGAAGCATGAGTAAAAATCAAATCCCTTTAAATTTCGTGAGACTGGCCCAAAAGATGTTCAATATGATGTCCCCGGTTTTTGTAACAAGTTGAAATCGAGAAGCAGCATGTTCCACGACTGATTGAAGTGTTTCCGGAGTCACGTTTAGAATGTGTTGCGCAATGCGTGCCTTAAGCTCAGCAAAGTTTGCAATCGAAGCACTGGACACAACAACTTTCAGATAGCCCCATATCCAGAAGTCACACGGCTTGAGATCAGGTGATCGGGACTGCCAGGTCTTTCATTGAGACAGTCATAGTGAACTTCTCAGATGCGAAATGAGGAAAAAACAAACGTGTATTTGGCGTTTTTATAACAACTTCAATGAGTCCTGGGCATGACAGGTGTTTTGATTTACATATTCTGACACCTGCAGCGCCACCTATTGCTAAAAATTCCAACTTATTTTATTTTCTTTTGCCATACGTTTTCCTCCTTCTTCGATAACATTCCGTTGAAATTTGAGGTCCTTCTGACCAGTGGTTTTATTTTTAAAGCATTTCGAAAGTGGAACTTTAATTATAATTACCCTGTAGATCTTACTGTATCATGAAAATGTAATGACGGTGTCGCAGTAGCCAATGAAATCGTCAAAAGGTTATGACGTAGGAAAATTTGGTTGAATTTCATAATCGACGGTCGACATTTCAAGCAAAAGTTGAAACAGATCTAATACTATAATTTGCATTGAATTAAAATGATATTGGAGTAGCAATATTATACAAACTTGTTGCATTATATTTCTACATTTACTCAACAATAATTTAAAGTAAGTTCCCAGTGGCGGGGGAATGTTTTTTTACTTCAAATTTTGCCGCAATAGCCAAATTTTGTGCAATTATCGTTATATTTGTAAGATCAACAAGTCTGGAAAGAACAAGTTCTTGAATATACAGATATTTTTGCATACTATTTAGTCCGCGTCTAGTAAAATATAAAATTAGTTTTGTGTTTCTCAGCCTATGAGTATTCGAGACCATTGAGAAGAGATAAAATGTAGAGTGTGAAGACTTTCATTTGTGAAACGAAGATCCCAAGTCACGTAGCGGATTTTGAAGCAAAGCATTGGAAGAAATCGAGCTTCTTTCACTAGTTTCACGCAAAACATGTCAATCATTCGTCGTTATTGAGTCACATGACTCGACGTCTTTGCCTTAGCTTTTGCTAAGCCAATGATTGGCCTTGCTCCCTCCATTTACTTTTTCCTGCTCTAAGTTCGAGACCCAGTTTACATTCATAATTTCGATCACGCCCTCCCCTCCCTCCTCAAAATAGAAAAATAAAATAATCAAACATTTTAAGTATTTTGAAGCTACACACTTTACATTACGACCTTCACCTTTTCTACCCTTGAATCCTGGAAATTCGTTCCTAAACTAAATAAAAGAGACTCTTTCTGCTTTCATTAATAAGCATAAATACTTTAGTTCAATATGTTTTTATTCAATTTCTATTTTATTGCGAACAAAAAAGGTCATAAAATGAAAATGCTTCAACGGGATAATGAATTAAGGGAGGAAACTGCAGTATTTCTAAAATAGAATTGTCAGAAAGTCTAAAAGTTTCGTTTATTGTTTGTCATGAAATTCAGTCACTATTAGGGGACATATCTGCGAAATTTAATGCCTTAAATCTTTAAAAAATTTCAGAAGCAAATGCACGTTTGTTAAATATGAGGGATAACCTTAAAGCGTTCTACAGAAAATAGGAATTGTAGAAGAGACTTTCAAAGCAGCGTAACTCTAAAAATGGTTGAAAATGTGGTTGAATAAAATTAAACAATGAAAACTTGTGTTTATAATTATTAAAGTTCTCTAGAAAATGAGAAAACATATGGGAAAAAAAATCAGAAGTTCTTTTGCTGACTTCAAATTTTTAGCACATTTAGTTCACCCTTGAAATTAATATGTTGACTGTATGAACAACAGCCTTTACAGCTACTATCGTTCATTTCTGCTTGCATAATTGCTATCATTCAATTACTTACTATCTTTCCATTTCATTATTGGGAGGAACATTAGAAGTTTCTTGCCCCCCCCTCCCCACCATGTATGAAAGGGAGAAAAGCATAAAAAACCTCTATCGTTTAAAAAGTTTTGAAAAGTTTCAGAAGTCAAGTAACAATTTTATGCTTGATTTAGTTCAACCCTGAAATTCAATGTACTTTACAATTACTATTATTGTTCAGTTTTGGTTTTTGGTATCGGTTTGAAAGCTTGTCTTTAACTCACTGGATAGAATAAGTGCAATTAAAGCTGTTAAGGCGTTACAGTACCTCAAAAATGATCAAACGATGAAAAAATTTTTTTATTGTTTATTTCAAAACTAAAAACCAGTCAAAACACAGGGAAAAAGTTTCATTGCTTTAGTTCAAATATTTAAAAAGTTATGAGTGTTTTTAGGTCATGCTCGCTATGTACTCTTATGCAAAAGAAAAACTTTAGATTGATTTTTCTCGATGATCATTTTTTTGTGTTTTCATGTCATAAGAATCCCTAAGGCTTTTTTTCTATTAACGATATAGCTTTCAAGTAATACTTTTTGCAATTAGGATAATATATTTAACAAAACTGTGCATGGGATAAGCCTTATATAAATTACTCAAATGTTTAGAGCATGTTAAACCTTTAAAAACAGTATTTTTAAAAAAAAAAAGAATTACGATTTTTTACATAATTAATCACAGAAAAATTTCGAATAAACACAAAAGCAAATTAATGCACAGATTTTTAGAGATGATGATTGTGATCGTTTAGCAAAAAGTTTTTTTAATATTAGTTTAAAAACAAAAAAAGCCTTAGGGATTTTAAAAAACTGAAATTTTCATAACTTTTTTGAATTAAAAAAAATAGGCAATTTTTAAAATTTTGAAAGTAAATTATTGATTACGAAACACGTATGCATGTTATGGTTTCAAAGAAAAATTAAATGTACTTAAATTATAAAAAAAATGTTTGAAAGGTACTGTGACCCCTTAAATCTTTAAATAAAGTTTAAAACTGTTTGAAGAGCCCTTTAAAAAGTGTAGAAGAAATCCTTAAGAATATTATTACTTTTTGCTTTTATTGTTGTACTAGTGGCACCCGCACGGCTTCGCCCGTAATAGAAAAATTAAAGGTCTTTTGGTTTGCCTGCATATTTACGAATAATGTATGGTGAATTTTCTCGCCAATTGGCTTGTACCGACGTTACAGTTCCACGTTATGATAATTTCGTATCTCGCCAATTGGCTTGTGCCCATGTTACGATTCCACGTTATGATAATTTCGTAATTTATGATAGTTTTTTTCTTAAAATTGGAATAAAAAAAGAACCACATCGAATTTTCGAAAAATCGCTTCGAGGTGCACACCCCCATGCTACAAACTAATTTTGTGCCAAATTTCATGAAAATCGGCCGAACGGTCTAGGCGCTATGCGCGTTACAGACATCCAGACATCCTCCGGACAGAGAGACTTTCAGCTTTATTATTAGTAAAGAAGAAACTTTTAAGGAATTCCATACTTAGCTACCTAGTGTTTAAATGCTTTTGTAAGTTCGCGAATGCTGCGTTGAATGAAAACGCAAAGACGAAAAATATACACTCGTCATTATTCCTCATTATAATTTTCTTTTTCTTAGAAAAAGTGTCTCGATAATTTAGAAAATCTTTTATAAAGTTGAATCAATTATTAAGAATAACGCAGTCAATGTTTTCGTTGTTATCAAACGTTTTGTTTGAACTAGATAGCAAAGTATTACTTTCAATTGTCTTTCAAGTATGAATGCCATTAGAGATTATTTCAGGGTACACAAAGAAAGACCTGTTGATATCACTGACATCATTCGTCTCATTTAACAAACAGAGATAGTGAAATGTGCCAGAATTTGTTCTTTTAGTAATAGGCTGCTGCAAACCGTCAATTCAAGTATAAGTCGTACTTTCTCAATCTGAATTAAGTCGAAAGAGATTACGTCTGTATTGAATTGATTTTAATAAGATAGTTTTGGATTTTTTTCTTTACATGACTTCAAATAATTTAATTTTTCGTCAAAAATTGGCACAAATGAAATAAAATTGGGAAGACCACTGCATTCCTTACATGGGTTGATTTGAGTCTAGGAATTTCCCTCTTTAACGCACAAATGCGAAGCAGGTACATGTTTGTTCGTTACAGATGTGTGCTTTTGCCTTTTAATTATTTTGACGTAGTTTCATAAAAATGGCAATTTGTGCAATATATTTTGTTTATTTAATATAAACTATATCTGTGTGTGTGTGATCTATGTTTACACTACAAAAATTAATGAATTATTTTTTACAACCTAATAATGTGTCTTATCATTTTGCTTTTACATGTCTGAACGAAATGAAAACATTTTGTTTTCTTTTGTTGTTTCAATGAAAATCTTTTTGTTTCCCCTCATTTCATTTCAGACGCTGCAATAAATAAATAAGGTCTCAACTGCTAGATTCATTGAGTTGGAAACCACCATCTTAACTCTCTTGTCCAAATACGAAATTCCATATTTTTCGTGGTTAGACTGTACCTTACCCGTACAGCAGAAAACCAAAACGATGTTACAATAATGAAAAAAAAAAAAAAAAAAAAAAAAAAGAAATCAAAATAAGAAGCATTGAACTATTATAGAGAAAAAAAACATTTTTGGAAGCATAAATTATTTTTCTTCGTATTCCCGTTATCAAAATATGAGGTCTTTAAGTCTGCCAAAATTTAAAAAAAAGTCGCCAAATTAAGCGAGTTTCGGTGAGCAATGGAAGACTGCCATCACACGCTTTGTCCTGAAATGTCCTGAATTAACCAACTTTTCCAAATGCTGGACTACTCCTTATTAAAACGTTGATTCCATAATGGAGTCCGGATATGTCGAACTCGGGTAGAAAAATAGTTGAAAATTACACCAGAGTGAGAAAAGAAAGTGTTTGATGTTTTCCCGAACATTTTACACACTTCACTTTCGTCATTGTTTTACGTAGTGAATTACTTCATTATAAATATCAAAGTATTGCGCAATTTTTATTAAAAAAACTGAGTGAATCATTAATGCCTGTGTTTAATTCACTAACGAATAGCTTGCATAATTGGGAGATCGATTTAAGTTTAATTTCAAAAAATGACAGTTCAATACTCTAAAACAAGTTACAATTTCAATTTGAACACAAGAGCATGTGTAGGGGAATGTGGGGCAAAGTAAACTGGCTAAGATGACTGAGATTTTTTCAAAATGATCAAATTAGAAATTTGTTTTGAAAATTACAGTACAAAAAGAAAGAACATCGTATTTTATGATAAAACTTTACTTGAAACATAATTTTTTATTTTTGGCAGTAATTTGGAGCTTAAAAAAAAAAAAGCTAAAAATATGTTTTTTTTTTTTTTTTTTTTTTTTTTTTTTTTTTTATACAGGGCAAAGTGAAAAATGAAATATTTTTGTAACGAAATATTTTCTATTTGATTATAAAAAGTATTTTTGATCAAATGAATCTCTAAATAAAAATTTGAACCAATAAATGAACGTAAGTGTTTTAGTAAAGGATTGTGAGTGAGGGAACGAAAGACGCTATTTCACTTTACTCCATCCACTTCGCCCCGCATGCACTCGACTGCTTGAGCAAAATATTAAAAATAAAAATAAGCTTAATAATAACTAAGCAAATATTGCATAGCATATTAGAAGGTCACAATTAATATTTAAAATGTTACTAAGAAGAACTTGATAATTTTATAATATCAAAAACAATTTTTGACTTTCAACAAATGTTACAATAAGAGTATCAATTTTTGAAAATTGCCAGTATTATCTTATGCTTTAATCTTTAGCGGTATTTTTTTCCTGACTGGAATAGACTACATGTGCAATTACATCGTCAAAATATTACCAGATAAGGTGGCGCTAAACGCAGAGCAAACAAATATTTCACCTTTTCATTTTGCCCGCTATTTCACTTTGCCCCACATTCCCCAACATAAAATTGAGCAAAAAAAGACACATTCCAAAATTCAACATTGACAGCAAACAGAACATTTGAACACACTCGATTCAATTCAGCTACACCCTTTTTTTTTAGAAACCACAGTGCTGCTAACGAAAATTCAGAATTTATTGAGTACTCGTGAAAATCTGCCCAATTTTCTTTTCATTACTTTGAAGCATATATACTTTTAAAATTCTTAATAATTAAACTATTGAAATCGGAACTTGGCTATATCTTTGTAAAATAATGGGAAATGTGAGTAGGCAACGAGTCTCTCGGAAATAAAAGAGCATAAATCCAGAGCAGAAAAGATAAAGCAATAGAGATAAATTTATTGGTACGTTATCTTTTAAATTTCTGGTACAAGAATATAAAAAGAAATTAATCTATTATATATTGTATTGCTTGATTAAGTTCTATGCTATTCTGTTACTGAAATTCATCAAGTTAGAACGTATCAAAATTGAGCTTCTAGCTTTGACTTCTTAGCAACTCATACCAAGAAAGTGAACTAAACACCTGAAACTATGTACAATTAAATGTATTCTAATAGCCGCTCAGTTCTGACTTTACATCATGGTTCAAGTATCCGTTACAGGTCCCCTTGCCAGATTGTGACATAGGTCCCTAGTCAATTTTGTCAGTATTAATACAAAATAATTTTTAATATTTTTTTTTCATCCCTAGCACTTCTTGAATGACTTGAAACAAAATTTTAATATTAAAAGCAAATATAAGGGTATTCTGAGCAGTGTTTGATAAGATGAGCTAAAATACCGTTTTAGCTTCAAAGACGTTTCGTATTGATACTACGAAGCAAACAAGCTAAATAAATCTGCGTCAATGAAATCTAAGACAAAATAACCTAAACCTTTATAGTTACGAAACAAAAACAAGGAAATAGTTAATGAAATTTTTTAAAAAAAGCAATCATGTTCAACAACATATATTTTTTTATTCCTCTGATTTTTGAAATATGTAATCAGTGGCATTAGTTTTCAGTTTTGAAAAATTGTTAGAGAGTTTTTTATGATAGCAGCAATATGCTCAGCAATCCACTTGTTCAGAATATGTCCTCAACTGTATTGGTTCAGAAACTAATTCAAATGCTTCGATTACTCAATATCGATCGTTTTCATTGCAGAGCATTGCATAACACCAAACCTTTACCCACAGTTTCTTGACCTTAAAACAAGACATTGCTATTTCAATTTGAATTTTCAGTAATTCCTTTCCTTTGAAAAATTTTTACAGCGCGAAAAATGTGTGAAAACGGTGAGTATGGATGGTCCACATGTGCTTGGAGACAAGCGACTTGCGTCGAAGATTGGACAAAGCCGGAAGGATATCGATGCGACTGTGGAAAAGGACAAGTTCGAACTTCAGAAGGAATTTGCCAAGGTAAGAGTTTGATATTAGATAAAATGCATCATATTATGTTACTAAAAATTCTCTCACCGAAAAGGTTTTCATTAAGTCATTGGGGGGGGGGGGATCCAATCAGAAGCCGGGAAACAAAAGAGTGGGAGAAAACGAACAACCCGAAAAAAGAAACTTAATTTTTTTTCCCAAGTGTATTGAACTTCCCCAAAATCGAGGTTATTGACCAAACAACATTTACAAATAATTGTGGCAGATGAAAAATCAAAACAGTAGCCAGAAGTCCAACAATACTGGGCGGTCATTCCAAGCTCGTCAGCTTGCGAGATCGAGATTTTCGCTCGGGTGATCGGTTGTGACGTAGAAATGTCGCAAAGTAGAATTTTAGTCTACTCGAACTTAGCTTGCGGCTAGGTTCGAGTAGATTAGAATACTACTTTGCTTCACTTCTACGTCACAACCGATCACGTGAGTGAGAATCTCGATCTCGCAAGCTGACGAGCTTGGAATGACCGCCCTGAACCGATGGAAGAACGAGCAAGCTTCTTAAACCTAACATAATTTTCATGCTCTTTCAGACGGTGCTTGAGGTCACGTTTAGTCTTACCAACGTAACGAAGTCAAAGTCCGAGTCAAATTCAAATAAAGCATAAAAATCACTTTAGGTTTTAAACAGTGATTAAGTTCTGTTATTTATTCATCAAGTCTTCTCCCCCGACGTGTATGAATTTTAATCTACAGATGGTTCAATATTTCCCTGACATTTTTACAAATTACCTTTTTTTGTCCCGGGTAGAAAATTTACAAATATACTCAGTTGCACTTCAACAACAGCAAAACAAACAAAATGATTTAAAAAAGGGGATAGAAAATATATATTGTGTTTAAACATTTTTTTCGTTTATCATCCACCGATGACTTTTGCGCGACATTGGCACAGATCGATAGTCCGATATTAAATAAAATCTAGATTACTATGATATCATATTTAGTAACAATGAAAATAAATCAATAAATAATATGAAACGAAAAGGAAAATTAATGCAGTGATAACTTTGTTTTATATTAGAAAGATATATTAAAATTACGATTTAAAGCTGTTATCAGATAAGGACACGTTATTGTTGAGGTAAGCATATTCAAATAAATGTA
The DNA here is from genome assembly GCF_026930045.1 of Uloborus diversus. Lineage (NCBI taxonomy): Eukaryota > Metazoa > Arthropoda > Arachnida > Araneae > Uloboridae > Uloborus > Uloborus diversus. The sequence continues at coordinate 146,979,150 of NC_072738.1, read as the reverse complement.
CTTAATGCACTTATAATTGTATTGCATTTTTAGGAAGGAAAATCCTACATTTGTTAGCCTTTATTTATATTTTTTCTTTAAACTTATACAGAGTAAAGACAGACTTTTTCTTTGCAACAACCTTCTGAATGTTTGATATGGATTTCTCTCTTTTACTGTTTTACTTTTGCAACAGCCGCCTCCGACTATCAGCTGAGGTTTACCTTTTTACACAATGCGCCCTTCATACAATTGGCATTTTTACGTCAAAAGAATCCGCTTTTCGCATCTGCTTAAATAAACTCAGTGTATGCATTAAAACTATTTTAGTTATAGAAAAAATAAATAAAACCACAAATAATAAATACATAGTTTCTGAAATTCAGTTATAACATTTCTAAAAAAATCTCAAAAATGTAAAATTTCATATTTTCAACAAGATTTTCTTGTTACATTCGGAAATTGGACTTTATACAATTAAGTCGAATATATTTCTCTTCTGCAATTTCTGGTCTACAGATAAATCGAGCAAACAAATTATATAACAACACATAAATTAACTTTAAGAAATAACATTCTCAAAAATTCTACCCCATGATGCACAACTTTGGCAAAAATTGCACATGCATACCAAAGTTCATGTTCTTCCCCTTATCTTTCTCCCAGGACGAGAACCACAGACAAAAAAAAAAAATGCTTATTTTAATCATATATATTGATATAAAATCAATTTCATACAAAAGTTCCTTAAAAGAAAAGGACAAACCAGTTAAAACCAATCCCTTAGACATCTTTCGCCTAAGCTACTTCAAGGTTTCAATTCTTACAACCCTGAATATTGCCAATTTATAGAATTCGTTGGCAACAGCTCAAATTAAAACTAACTTAATATGCGAAAGGGAAACTCGGTTTCAAGGTACAGAACTTCGGCAGAAATGACATCATTGCACTCAATTTCATATTTCTTAGTGGTCATTGTTTTTCTGTCATTCTGCCATTGTTTTCTGTTGTTCAGTCAAGCAACAAACAGTTTCATATATTATGAATAGATATAAAAAGATTTGTTTTTAAATTTTTCTTTTTGAAAAGCACACACACACAAACCATTCAATTACCATTCTCTTAAGAGCTCTTAAATTTTCGCTTCTTATGCATTGATGAGATTAACTTTTCTATTGGAACTAGCAACAGCTGAAACTAAAATTTACTTTTCATGCCAAAGAAAAAAAAGGTATGAAACCACAGGCATTAGCGCAGCCTGGATTTCATTTCGGAAGGGGTTCAATTATGAATACTGTAAAAAAAAAAAGCCTAGCCCAATAACAGACTATCTTAAATCCGAATTTGGTTAAAATCATACAACAAACTACCTAATAGTTCTGCTCTTTTTTTCCCCCAACGTATTTACTCAAACCATTTTAAACAAAAAGACAGAGACCATGCTTTTACTTTGAAGTTGCTTCTTAGTGGAACTACACTGTAACTGTATTATTATTTCTTTTCGTATAATAGTTACGTTTTTTTATGGAAAAAAGGGAAAAAAAGAGGGCTTGTACATTTTCAAATTTGAGTTTCCTCACTTGTAATCAAATATAATTCAAGGAGTAAAACTCGAGTTTTACTGTACGAGCAGGAATATTGTATGTAAAAAAAAATGTACATTTTCATTTTTGGACGTTCTTACACATTTCGTGAAAAGTCCAGACTCTTTGGGCTCCTCCCTTTGGTCACTGACTGCAGGACAAATTCTCTTGACGTGGGCGCCGATATAGGGGAAAAGAGCGGGCTCAAGCCCCCCCCCCCTCCTTAGAAATTAGAACTTCCTTGCTTTTAATTTTTTTTCTTTGCAAAAATTTAAAAACTTTTTTCTCCTGCCATTAATATTATTTTATTGTGTTAATATTGTTATATTAATATAATTATTAAAAATGTCAAATTTTAATAATTCTAATCTGTACTGAAATCGGTTTCTATGCAGAAAATATCCTGATAAACCAAGGGGAAAATATCTGAGCCCCCATCCCCCCTTAAAATTTTGCACTTGGGTGCCCATGTCTCTTGAGAAAGATCAATCCAATTTTGACACAGCTTGAGAAATCCTATTTGGTACTCCTCCTTACCAGGAAACCACACGAAATAAGTAATAATGGAAAAAGATAAAAAACCTAGCAATGAAAAGATCATCTTGAGACATTTTTGTCGAAAAAAAATATTCACCCTCGTTCCCCAGCTAAAAATAATCTTCAGAAAATCTGCAGAAATAAATTTTTTTTGAAGTATTTTTCAAGATTTCTGCAGATTTTTAGAAGACAAGCAAAATCTGCATTTCTTCTTCAAAATAATCTGCAGAAAATCCACGCAAAAAAGTTTTCTTTTTAGTTTTCTCTTAATATTCTGCAGATTTTTTGAAGGTAAAAAAAAATCTGCAAATTTTCTTCAATTAGATCTACAGAAAATCTATACAAAAAATTCTCTTACAGTTTTCTCTAAATAGTTCGCACGTTTGTAGATATTTTATGGTCATCAAAAAGAAATCTGTATTTCAATTTAAATTATTTTTCAAAGTTTTATTACAGCATAAAAGTTTTTCACACTTTAAATTTTTTAAATATTTTTTTCAGTTTTTAGAAAATTAAACACATTTCTTTGTTTTTCTAATTAAAATCAGTAATAAATAACTTAAACTTTTCCCCCAAGAACTTTGATTTATATTTTGATAACTTAAATTGAAATTTAAAAGTATTTTAACACGTTTGAAACATTTACCAAATAAAAAATGTCTGTTTATTGTATTATATAAATAATATGACATGAAAATCAATTTTAATATAAGTGCATGATTCAAATCAAATAAAAGTGAAATTACAATACATCATTTTATTTATTTATTTATTTATTTATTTTTTTTTTTTTTTTGAAAACAAAACGATATTGAATAACGCAAGTTATTACATGGTTTGAAAGGGCTTTCAAAAATGTCAATTTCAAGAAGGATACGGATTAGAACAGAGTCAAATTTGTCTCACTTGGAGAAAAATCAGGAAATTGAAAATAAATAAGAACAAATATGACTTGAAATAATGTTCTCGGACGGCGCGCCGTTCGAGTACAAACGCACCGAACGCCAAACCTCTTACCGTCCACGGAGGCCTCGGTGCGTCCCGCAATATTCGGGTGCCACAAGGCTACGAGAGTAGATGACCCCTCGACCAGGTGACTCGTATTGTTTTTTTGCTCCGTCACGGAAACAAATAATTAGGGAAATTTCAAGTTTCATCATTGGAAACCCATGAAAAAATCTTGGATTCATGCCTCGGTTCACAAAAAGGTAAGACACTTTAAAATTCAACAATTATTATTTGATTAAATTAACTTTTATTTAATAAGTGTATTAGTATATTAGGGTTAGTTCGAAACGTTATGCCTAATCGGAGGTTTTTAATTTTTGAAATTTTTATTTTTTCACCGATTGACTTAAAATTTTGAGCGAACATTTACGTTGTCAATATCTATTAATAAAAAAAATTGTGTTACGATGCCTCAGTAATAACCAGCCTAATTAACTTAATTACTTTCCACCACGTGGTCGATTTGGATGAATTTTTCGAAATTTTTAATTTTTACAAATAGTTCTATTTATTATTTCGTCTTGAAACTTAATACTAATTTTACAATCATAGCGATGTATTTTTGTGACAAATTTGGTTTAATTATTTCAATTTGCATAAGCTCCAATTTAATAGAATTTAAATTTTCATTTTGGAGGAGTAGTACAAGTTTTAATTATATGTTTATTAAACAAACATGAAACAACACTCTGTAGTGAATTTACTCATTTTTATTAAAGAAATGTCGAAACTTAAAATTAAAAATGTTTTCGGATTTTTATTGCATTAATTTCATTTGTTATTAATTGTTATCTACTACTTTTAATTTGCTGGGTACATTTTTTGCAGTTTATCTACAGATTTTCTGCAGAATATTTAAGTATATTTAAAACATGCTTTCTTCACAAAATCTGCAGAAAATTTGAGCATATTTGGAACACGCTTTCTGCAAAAAATCTACAGATAAAATCTGCAGATTTTCTTTAGAAAGCATGTTCCAAATATGCTTAAATTTTCTGCAGATTTTTTTTATAGATTTTCTGCAGATTTTTTTTAGCTGGGTCTCCAGTTATCGAGGTATAAGGGCTTAAAATCCGCCGAAATTTTTAGTAAAGGGCTAAATAAAGACTTGGCGAGAAATTAATCACACAATTTTATCGTCTGCATCCATCAGCAAATCGTGTGAAAGATGTCTTCCATCACTTCTTGAAACTCGCTAAATTAGACGACTTTTCTTAAAATTTGGCAGTTTTTAAGACCTCTTATCTGTACCTCATAGCCAGAAGAACGTAAGTCACATTATGATAATGTTACAGGAGAGGGAAAAAACTTTTTTTCTGGCGCTTGGTAAAAGATGGGACGCGCGCTCTTTTAACCCTGGTAAAAAATGGGGTGGTTTCCATCAGTCAAAAGTACTACTTTTAGTCAATGAAATTGATAGAATAAGCAAAAGAAGTAACATGGAGCGAGGAAAACTTTCATTTTCCCAACACTTAACTTTTAATTTTTTTTAATGTCTGATTTTGAAAATAAGGCGTGGTGTTTATGACGTCACACATGATGTCCTTTGGCACATATGTTTCCGCGTTTCCCCATTATGATAACCAAGAAGCGAATTAAATATTGCGCCCTACGCTTGCTATCAACCCTATCGTTGCCAGTACACGTGAGTAAAGATGCGAATTAAATATTTTGCACTGTGAATGGCAATAGTGAATGGTATTTCATCATTTGTGATGTCATCGGCAGAAGCGTAAACAATGAAAGCTCACGGATTAAAATAATTTTTTAAAAATATTAAACTTAGCCAAATTATTTAAAAAATGGTCAGATCCTATGTTTTTAAGCATGCTCTATCAGAAAAAAAATACTTTAAACATTTTGGAAACGCCTATTGAAAAGGATTTTTTTAAAAGACTGACGTTAATATGGCTCGATGCGGAATAAACTTCTATAAACAATGCACTAATAAACCGAAAATCGCTATTTTCGGACTTCCGTCAGTCTGGCTTTGAGATACAGATATTTCAATTAGAGGGACACGCGGGAAAATAATTTATGCGTCCAGAAGCATGTTTTACGACGATCTTTAGATTGCTACTTATTTAAATTTTGTTTTTCTTATTACACTATTCCGTGGTTTCCTGGTTAGCTAAGTATCTTCGTTTTTTTTTTTAAAGACGTCGTAGAAATGAATCGTTCCTACTTTTTCAGATATTTGTGATGTGGAAAAGAATGAGAAGTACTGTGCAATGATGGGTGCTTTATGTGACGTCAGTGAACATAATGGAAATGTCGGCCGAGTTTGTAAGTGTCGGACATTCTTCCAGTCCAACAAGGAAGGAACGGCCTGTAACCAGCCAGGTAACATACTGTAGCAAAGCATGCAATTCCTTTGAAGAGTTTGAAATTCTACCCTGTTTTATTATTTTGACTTTGTTTTTATCATTTAGAATTAAAAATAATTTGGACATATGTTCGTATTATGGGTAATTTTTAGTTTTTTTTAGATGTAAGAGTCAACTGTTCATTTAAATGCTGTTTAGGCATTAATAAATTGAATCAGACTTCTATTTGACTAACCCTAGTTTACGAATTTCTAAATTTTACGAATTTTCCCACGGAATTAAGAATATTTTCAAATTTCCTTCTAATAACCTTTAAACAACTAAACGCATTCATTACTTAACGAATTTTCTTTTGCTTGACCTAAGGCCCCCTATATATACGAGTCGGCGCATCAGCTTAAGATTAGCCGTTTTGGATCGGAGCGCGTGTTTGGGTAGTTGTCTTTTCTGGCGAGTTATCGCGTTTGGTGATTGTTCAGTGTGAACAATTCTTAGCGGCACACGTGAATTGTTTATTAAATAAAATACTATTTTTGGCAAATTTGGCGAAATCCGAAACTTTGCTGTAGTAACCCAAGCAGTGCAACAATGAAAAATCCGATACAAAATGGCTAAACTTAAACTGATGCGTCGTTCTATCTATATAGCGGCTCTAGACGAACCTAGACTTTTTCTAACATCATTCTTCAAATGTTTTTCACATATATCTTCCATTTTTCTACGCTCTTGTGAAGAATCCTGGAATAAAAGTAGTGGTTACCCTGTATTTTTCCTTTTATTCAAGAAAATATAGTGTGGATTTGATAAATTAAATTTTGACTTTGAGAATGTTTCCATCTTTTCGGATTAATAGAGAAGAAGGATTTGTATTGAGTTGAGTTGAGATACTTTCGTTGTAATTTTGGAAAAATTATTCCAACTGATACTCGCACAATAACGCATTTCATTTTCACTGAACATCTTAAAAAGAATTAAATATTGTCGAAGTCAAGCTTCAACTTATCAGAGCGACACTATAGCACCGTAAAGGGGAAACTGAATCAAATTGCCATTGTTAGCATTTCACCTAAGACTTAAAAAAAGTTTTTAATAGTAATAAATAAATTTAATTCTGTATGTAATGATTATTCCTTATAATTTTGATTGGTTTTAATTGAGAAATTATAGAAATTGATGCAATTTATTTTTAAGATTTAATTTTATCATTTTTACATGGAGTGTGGGGCTTTCGTGAGTTAAAAACTTACGTTTAAGTGGCGTAAAATATTATGAAAATTAAAATTCTCCTTAACGAACTTCTCCACTTGACGAATTTATTCCTGCATCTATCAGCTTCGTTAAATATAAGTCTAATTGTACCATGAAAGAGCATCCTCTATATGTAATAGCCAATGATCGAGTAACGCTCCTGAAGTCATCAACACTGAAACTCGCGCAGCGGCATGATAATTTGATAATATGTTTTGGTAATGTTTAAAATGCAGGGAAAGGCTTTATTGTGACAAGACTGAACTTGATCCGGGACAGGGCCGGCTCTAGCAGTTTTGCGGCCCCGGACAAATCTGCAAAGCGCCGCCCCTCCACACAGTAATAATAATAATAGTGCAAAAAAAAAAAAAAAAAAAAAAAAAAAAAACTTTTCAAACATTACATGTTTTTATTTTTGCTTTACAAATATAGTTTACTAGCTTTTACCCGCGGCTTCGCTCACGTTGATGTAGTTTTTTTTCAATTGATTCATGTTAATGGTCATTACAGGCAGAGATCAAATAGTTACCGAAAAATTGTTTGTCTCTAGTTTCTTTGACATTTCGAATTGCCTGCCCCCTTAAATGTATCAAAAGGTATGATTAAAACTGAAAATCAGAGGGAAGGGTGATAAATGAAATGTCGGCGAAACTGGGAAGACACTCAAAAAATCACACAAAATAAATCTTGAAAACGTTCAGGAGTTGTAAAGAAGTTAGTTTGGGTAATTCTCAAAACATCCAATTCGAGTGAGGTCAACTATTCTTAAATAAAGTGAAACAGTTCCCTTATAATCGCGATCTCCGTCAAATACATAACATCCAGCGCTACACCGGAAATCTAAATTATTATATAATGTATAACTTCTTACCGTAGAAATCGTCCCAAAAAAGGGTCAACAATCACTACAAATCCTGATTCTAATAATGTCCCTTTAGAGTCAGAACATCAAACCATTAAAATCCATACCAGAAGGAAATCAACTGTTTCTAAAGTAAACGGTCCTGATTACAATACGAAGAAGTTCAGAGTAAAAATACCATTGCACCAGAGTAAAAATAGTACTCTTTTATAAAAGAAAAAACGATATTTAAGCATATACAAATTTGAGGAATTTCCAAAATATAAAATTAAACTTCACTTGTTTAAAAAGATTTATCTTTTTTTCTTTCTTTTTTAACATAGTCTAAAACCTTTTCTATATTGCTATTGAAGTACAAACTTTTAAAAAGTGTAACTGCCCGTAATCCCTTACTGCGATTTAAAATGTTATTAAATTTGCGTTAATCGTTTTGGGATACCTTAAGTGAGACTCCTCCTCCCTACTTTGTAAAACTGTGTGTTACAAATTTTCATCGAAAAAAGAGAGTCGCCAAATACAGAGATACTTCTGGTGATTATAAAATGATGCTACCCGAAATGTTTCCAATAAACAGTAAAAATTTAGCAATTTTTTGAAATTGTGTGCAAAGACAAATTAATGGAAGTTTTTGTGCTGTTTATGGATTCGCTTAATTTAGTTGGCGAATTACTTTACATGTTAACAAATTTAAAGAAGGAAATATTAAAGAAATGGCGATATTTGGTTACATGGTGAAAACCTAGAAACAGTATTGCCTAGTCTTTAGCTTCAAAAAGAGCGACAGTTGAAAAAAATGCCAAATGCCTTAGCTATTGAAATGATTCCACAAAAAAAGTTTGGCTAGATTCCTGCTGATCAATAAAATACCCAGTCAACACAAATAAATGAAAAAAAAAACCCCATTAATTGCCTCAAAGTTGCATTAAAATGGAAAATAATCAACCAAATCCATGTATTATTTGCCAATCTTGTGCGAGAATTTTACTTCAAGATTTGACTTAAGAAAAGCCTTGAATAATCACGAAAAGCAAAGATAGTCAACAGTACAACAATAGTCGCTTTCGACAGGGAGTTGAGATGATACACTAAATATTGTATTGAGTTGAGGAAAGCCTTCGAACATGGAATTAAAATGCTCATAACTCGTTTTTCATTAAACTTAGAAAGTTCGAACAGGTGCCATCTTCAGCAGAAAAATCAGAGCTTTCGATAGACATATAATGTTAATATGTGCAAGTATTTTTTCATCCCCATATTAGAGAATTTATACGAAAATAGTGTTTTATTGCCCCCTAAGGGGGTTTTGCTACCCATAACGGGACGAAATCTACCCTATGTGTTATTCTGATGCATAAGCTATATTATTGTAAAGTTTGATCAAAATCCATTCAGTAGTTTTTGCCTGAAAGAGTAACAAACATCCATACATCCATACAGACAAATTTTCGCATATGTAATAGTAGTAAGATTTCCCTTCTTTTTGGTAATTCGGTCTTTTTAATATGAAACGCTCTTCCAAAAATAAAATCTCTCTCCCCTCCCGCACCCCCTAAAATTGTTATTTTTTAAAATCCTTTGCTATAACAAGGATTTTAAAAAGCACTAGAAATTCTAAGCATGCTAGTTTAAATAGTTTTATTTTAGCAATAGATTTCTCCTTGTCACGCGTAGAACAGGAACTTTTCCGCTGGCGGCTTCCTGCATTGTCCGACAGTGGCACAACCAGAAAATATTATAGGGGAGGGGGCACGCTTAAAATTTCCCGTACCTGCTCGGGGGGGGGGGGGGGGGTCCAGGGGAAAATTTTGAACTTGTAGTCCTAAGAACGCAGTTTAAGACGGTCTCTGACGGTGAAAAGTTTTAGGGTACCTTCTAAGGAAATTTTAAGAGACTGAAGTCTTCAAATGCGATTATAGGTGATATGTGTTGACGTTAGAGTAAGAAATAGGCTTCGGCGCTGTTTTCAATCAATTTTTTCTTTGAAAACAGAGTAAAATCGATCGATCACCTCTCCCCTCAATTTTTCGACATTAAAGCTCCAAAACGGAGTTACAGACAAACTTTTATGATTACGGATGAAGGAGCTCTTTGGTTCTCCCCAGAAAATATTTCGAAATACAGTGGAAGCCGGTTAATTGAATCAGTGGTTAATTGAATCAGCTGCTTTAAAAGTGGCCAAAAAGAAAAGAGATATGAGGATAAAAGAAATACGAAGTGTAGGAATGAAAAATGTGTTTCAGACATTCGAAACAAAATGCCGCCCCTAAAATTTGCCGCCCCGGAGAGGGGTCCGGTTTGTCCGGCCGACCCTGTTCGGGAGCTTAACTGTTTTACTGGTAACACTATCATTTCAAGGGAATGAAGAAATGAAAAAGGGGTCAACAATGAACGCTATCCACTGGAATTTAAGGTTAATCCACAGGAGTTAGAATTAAAATTTCAACTATCGAAATATCATCAAACAGGCAATTGCTTAGTTCAAATGTAGAAGCAACTTTCAACCATCATATCTTGACGGGCGATTTTCTTGTTTATATTATTTATACTCCGGTTCATAGCTATGACTTAGTCATAGCTACCTCTCGGTTATACTTACCTATTACTAATACCTTACTATTACCTATAGTTAGGTTACCTCTCGGAGGTTGAGCGTCACTCTCTACTTAGAGAAAAATATCATTCTCTAACTCGAGAAGAACAAAAATTCTAATAATAAGGGGAATGGAAAGTAATGGCTTCTACCAACAGTTTCGTGAAGTATATCGTCGCCTCAGAGCAACGGTAAGATATCTTACTACCAAACGGCACGACCTTGAGGGTCACGGATCCGGTCGAAATTCTGGATTTAGGTCAATTCCCGCTAGATATGAGCCCAGGTAAAGCGGTTTGACTGCATAGGCCCTAGTTCGCCTGCAACGGCGGTTCAAAGTTGCTATTTGAGTCCAGAAAAGCAATGATTTTTCCAATGAAATTAAACTTTTTTAACTCTTTTTTTTTTACATTTGCATTGCAGTATTAACTAATTAAATGCAGTCACAACACAGAATAAATACCCCCCCCCCCCCCACTTCCTTATACTGACAATCGCCACTGCATATCTTGGGAGGGTAGATATTGTCCCAAAGCTTCAAATTCCAATAAAACGTCATTGCAATTCTGGAGTCCTTCAAACCAGTGTAGTTCAGACGGCAAAAATTTGAGGGTCGAGAATCAGGATAAACTTCTGGATTTAGGTAAATTTGGGGGCCGTGGTAGCCCGATCGGTAGAGTGTCGGATTCGGGGCCGGAGGGTCCTGGTTCGAACCTCGATGGCCGAAGACCCACCGTCGTCATTAAAGGGGACTGAGCGACGTTAAATATGCTCGTGGTCTCAATGTTCTCCAAGTGAAACGATACCTCTGGGGGTGCTAGCACCAGGTAGCTATTAGCTTCTGGACTAGTACTAAATTCTCATTAACTGTTTGATCCGGTGATGGTGCTGCCATCTATCGGTATATAAATCAATGGAGGCAAGGCACTTAGTATGCAGTCTTCGACATAAATACAGTTGTAGTCAGTTGTGAATCTGAATAGGAATAGGAATAGGTAAATTCGTACTAAATATGAGCCCAGGTAAAAATAGTTTGAGTGCATTAGCTCTAGTTCGGCTGCAAGGAGGGTCTAAATTTGCTTGTTTAGCTCCAGAACTGCAGTAGCGGTTTCTTTGGAATTTGGCACACTATTTGCTCTCCTAACATCTGTCGTGTCTCTTGTGAGTACAGCATAGGGGTGGTGGGATTTATTCTATACTGTGAATGCATTTAGTTGGGTAATACTACAATGCAATATCAATAAAAGAGTAAAAAAAGATTAATTTCAAAGGAAAAACCATTGCTTTTCTGTAGCTAATCAACAAACGTTAAACCTCCATTACGGCCGAACTAAGACCTATGCAGTCAAACCGCTTTACCTGGGCTATATCTAGTGGGAATTGACCTAAATCCAGAATTTCGCCCTGATCCGTGACCCTCAAGGTCGTGCCGTTTGGTAGTTAGTATTGTAACGGATTCGGTGCGGCTTCCAACTTTCTCGAAAGGATGACACAGTTCTTGATAAAAACACAGGAAATTTATTTACACTATGTACAGGAAAGATTGTCAACAATTGCTAAATTATTCATCAGCAATTAAGCAATTATCACACAACACCGTAAACTCAACGTTTACACGCGTATTTACTTCCAAATACGAAACCAACACAGCGAAATGCTTCGCTATAAACAGAGCAAATCCGCTCTCAGTTCGAAATCTGAATCGAAACTCCCCTGTTTATCCATCGCTAACGGCTTATATAAACATCGAAGAATTTTCCATAACATTCTTTCTGCTTCGAGAAATGCGTAGACCGTTATCAAATTTTATCAATGAAAAGAAAAGGAAATAGGGGTCGTATACTTTAGCCATATGAAAAAGGGGGTTGTATATTCATTACGGGAAACTATTTACAGGTTACGTTACTACAATAATTACTATTTACAGGATTTGTAACATTATTATTTCTGGGATCAGATATCTTACTGTTGCTCTGAGGCGACAATATGTGCAGCAAATGCAGCACAGGATCATATCTTTCACTGGATACTCCGATGTCCTAATAAGGCAAACCATCGTCTCAATCGGATGCAATCTGCTCTTTCATGTTATCAAATTATAGGAAAAAGGACGTCACACAATAACATTTTTATTTTTGAAATCGTCAACGACATAAATTATGTACAAGAAAGCTACAGTGAATCGTGAAGAAATAAACCTTACCGTAAAATAAAGCCAGGTAGTTTTACATCACTCCTCCGTAATAAAGTTTGCTTGTGTTGCCTAGGGATAAGAAACTGATTGTTTATAGGCTTGACCATCAGTTGGACTTTCTGATGATGATGAAGTCACGATCAAACCGAATGTTTATCATACTACATCGAAATATGGCTTTATTGATCCCACATGGCCTTATATGCAAGTTAGTTTTTTAAACATATAGGAAATCTGATTTGAGTAAATGGAAAGTAAATAGTCTGTTTCTGGTCAGTGCTAATTCTTATATTAGCTACCAGTTTGTTTGGCACTCTTAGCTTCCTTAAGAAGTTTTTCACTTCCAGCTCATTCGCTTCCTAAGCCGGGCTGATGAGTGCTAATAAGAACGAAACTGCAGTCCTCGGCTGGAACTGACTGAGCTGGCGGTGTATTTCATACATAGGAAATCGTTTAATTTACGATACTTATTTTATTGTGAGTAAGTTTTTATTTTTTAGCGAAGCATTCTTACTTGGTGACGCTGCCACTGGATTTACCGACATATTTAGCAGAATATCGAACAGCGGACCAACAGCAAACAGAATTTGACCAACGAAAAATACAGAAAGATGTCACAACAGCTGTGAGTTGAATTCATATATTGCGTAAACAATTATACATGTAATTGAATCTGTGAGTCCAAAAGCCAGTCATCTCCTTTGTTAAAATCCAAAAGAGGACTGGTTTCCGGACTCATTGACTCAAATGTAGTTACTAAATTAAAGTATGTTACAAAAGATGGCTTGTAATTTACACGCTTTGACGCATACTATGCAAAAGATTTCGTAGCATTTAAGTTCTCAACATTTTTCAGGAAATTAAACAATAGTCTATTTTAGAGCAGCTATATAGATAGGCCGACGCATCAGCTTAAGTTTAGCCATTTTGGATCGGATTTTCCATTGTTGCACTGCTTGGGTTAGCACAGCAAAGTTTCGGATTTCGTCAAATTTGCAGAATATAATATTTTATTTTACAAACAATTCATGTGCAGCTAATAATTGCTTACAGTGAACAGTCACCAACGCGATAACTCGCCAGAAAATACAACCACTCATACACTAGAGATGAGTTCGGGCTCATTTTTGAGAGCCCGGGCCCGCCCGAGCCCGAAAATTTGTAACCGAGCCCGCCCGAGTCCGAGTGATATTGTCTCGGACCACAATCCGAGCCCGCCCGAGCCCGAAGGAAACTTTCTTGTATCAAAAACTGAGCCTTCCACAGTCTGACATGATCTCTCTGTTAATGAAAAATGTTACGTCAAATGTTCTTCATTAACAGAGGTTTCTAAATTTTCTTAAAATGTTCCACTTCAAATGCATTACTGTATGACATATTGCAATAGTAATCACAAAAAAAAACACTATAAATAAGCGTTAATTAATTTTTTGGGAAAGGGGGGGGGGGTAAATTTGACATTGATTGAACTGATTTAAATGTTCCTTTCATTTTCTCACAGTAGGAAAATGTTTATTTGCTTTGAATTTGTATGGAGATAGGCGATTGAATATCTGTGCTTGAGCCCGAGCCTGCCCGAGCCCGAAACCTATTTTCGGGTCTTGAGCCCGAGCCCGCTTCGGGCCCGGGCTCGGGCTGAGCCCGTCTCATCTCTATCATACACGCGCTAAGATCCAAAAAGGCGTGATGCGTCGGCTCGTATATATGTGGGCCTTAGTCTATTTAAGTGAAATCAGTTGAAAAATAATTCTCGCGCATGTGATGATATATTTATATTCAGAGGTAAAAACTTTTGAAAATTAAGATTAGTAAAAAGGAACTACTTTGATATACCCCCCCCCAAATCGAAAATTTGGCGACTTTTTTTGTTTTTGTTGACACAAAACTTTGTTGCCACAAAAATTGTTGCCACAAAACTTTAAAAGAAACTCAAAAAATGGTTCAAAATACAAGAAAATACTAAATTTGGCAAAAGCAAAAACCTAAAAGCTGAAAAAACCTAAATAGGCAACACCAAAATAAGAAACAGCAACCCTAAAAAGTCCGTAGGAAATGCCAGATTTGGCGCGTAATTTTTGGGGGTGTATATCAAAGTTATACCAGTAAAAATATTTAACAGCAACGTCAAATTGCACAAAGTTGCAGATTACTTCATTGGAGTTACAAGGAATCCCCTTTTCAAAGCAAAATAAATGAGCTTATGGATTAAAAGACTCGCAATTCAAAGCTGAAGTTTGTAGAAACTACGACTTTTTCGTAGCAGTTGGCAGCTCTGTTTATATTTGTTCGCAGCATTTATCGTAACTTTAACTAGGGTAATGGCGCCAGAAACAGACAAGGGTCCAGTAACAGACAGTCATAAGTTTGGATTTAAATAATAAGAATTTTAGGCGGGTAAAACTGATGTTGATGTGATCCATGAGTACGGTGCAACTATCTACTGTTATCAGAGTGAATGTAATGAACCAGTTGGTTTTTACATGGAAGGTTATGAACAGACAACCACGAGGTCAGCTGATGTTTCATGTTGATTTGAATTTAATAAGGCTTGAGTTCTAAAAAAATGAAGTAATAGTTTAAAAAACTAAAAAAACACGCTTTCGTAGCAAAATGAACTAAAAAGTGACAAATAATCTTTGGGATGATAGTAGTTGACCAATCACTTAATTTCAATGTAATACAAAAAACCGTGGGGTGCTGTCTATTTACATTTTTGCATGGACAACAAATGGAAGAAATTCAAGACAACTGATAAGAAGCTCCCCACGCTTTTTTGTATTACATTAAAATTAAGTGATTGGTCAACTACTGTCATCCAAAGATTATTTTTCATTTTTTAGTTCATCTTGCTACGAAAGCGTGTTTTTTTAGTTTTTTAAACTATTATTTTATCATCTACTTTTTAGTTTAACTTGTTTTTGCGAAAAAAATATCGATGCATGTGTGCGAAAATCATATCTACATTACTTTGAAAATTTGAGCTGCATTTGAATAAAAGTTTTTTTCAACAATGATCAGCAATGAGTTTCCAGTTGAAGGCTCACCTAAATTTTGGCATGAAATTAGTTAAAAACAATTATATTTCATGTTCTAATTACCTTGGAACATTGGAACAAAATTTTGTCTGATGCAGAAAAATTAAAGGTTTCTGTAGATATTTTAAAATAATTTTTGCGAGCATTTTTTAATGTATTTTTAAAAAAAATTTCCTTTTTCACATTGTTGGATTTATGCCAAAATATTGATTAAAATTGGAGGAAACTAACAAAAGAGTTAATTAATTAATTTGATTATAGAATATTGCATTGTCATCGGGTCTGAGATCGCGTGCCGAATTTCAAAAGAATCCGATCGCAGGAAGTGGGCGAAATTTGAGCTGCAAGATTCCGTTACAACATACATACATACATACATACATACATACATACATACAAGTGAAGCTAATAAAGGCGTAATAAAAACTAGTATGTTGTGGCCATCACGAAACTTTCTTCTATATTTTTTCCTTTTTCTGATCCCTCCCCATGCTTGACGAGGAAGCAATATTCCCAACAAAAACAAAATTACACATGCAAAAACTTGACGACCATCCCAATGTCTGAATTATTGCAAAAGCAAAGCAAAGAGCGAAAATTGAAAGTTATTTTAAAAGCCTTGCTTGAATTAATTACAAATATTTTATTTGTTAACAAACATAAGATGGCAACAGTTAAAAATTTTAAATCATTGAGATAATATTTCCTATCATTTCCATACAATTAAAATCACGAGAAATACGCAGACGACAATTTATTACGATTTATCTTTCTTATTGTTGCATTAATAAAAATATTTTTATTCGCAAAAAAAAAAAAAAAAAAAATCAACACCTCTTGGAGCGATCGGCGTTAAAATAGAACCAAAGCCTGTTTACATATGGATTCACATATATTCCAAATTTCAACCAGAACGTAGCATTACTTCTTGAGATAGGGCACTCAAAATGGGAAAAAAAGAACGGGTGATTGCGCTACCCCCCCTTTTAGCTGTTGACACAAAACTAAAATCAGTTCTTATACCCACTAAGGGCTACTTGCCGATAAATTTTTCTTTCATTCCGTTCATTATTTCTTGAGATACAGCAGTCACAATTGACGACAAAAAACGTTCTACAGCTCAACCCCCGTTTGAGTTATTGACACCAAAATTGAATCAGCAACCTGTTCCTGTTAATACCAACATATGGACCAAATTTTGTTTGATTTCCGCCAGTAACTTCCTGAGGAATAGCAAGCACGCGTAACTCGAAAAACGTCCCATTGCTCCACCCCCCTTGGAGGAATTCGCGCCAAAAACTAATGGGCACAAGTTCACATAGGGGCACATATGTGTACTAAATTTCGTTCGATTTCATGCGGTAGTTTTTGTTGTAGAGCGGCCACAAAAAACTGGTCACACACAGACGTGACACACATACATACACACACACATACATACATACACACACACATACACACACACACACAGACAGACAGACATTTTCCAAAAATGGTCGAAATGGACTCAGCACACCTCAAAACGTTCGAATCCGTCAAAATTCGAAATTCGAAAATTTGCACGAATCCAATACTTTCTTCTATATATTAGATATAGAAGAAAGTAATAAAGTACTTTTGTACATTTTAAAGAGAAAAAGCTTTCCTCATCCTATCTGTTACTGGGTATCATCAAATTTTTCGGTGTGTATTACTGGGGGGTCGGATCCTTTTTCGAAATTGAGCGAATAAAAGTAGAATTAACTAATTAAGAGGATAAGCAGCCAAACGTTAGATGAGATATAGTTGCATGAGATAAAAATAGTTTTAAAAGTCTAAATACATGAAAAGGCTCAAGAAATTGAGTTAAACTGAGAGCAATGTCCTTAAGCATGTCTGTTACTGGTGCCGTTACCGTACAATTAGATAATTGTTCGATTTTAAAGAGAACAATGAATGGTTTTTCAGTTAATATTGGTACTAGTTCTGCTCAGTCTAGGCAGAGCAATTATTAGACTATTGTTTACTGTAGTTTATAATTTAGTAGTAGTTTAAAAATAAAGTCGCACTGTATCTACTTATCGCACTCGGGCATCAGAAATGACACTACTCCAGAAGCAGCATCAAATAAATTCAAGGATTTAGGCAATACACTTCTTATAACTAACTTATTATAAAACTAGTGGAACCCGCACGACTTTGCCCGTAGTAGAAAAATTAAAAGATCATTTGGTTCGCTTGTATATTTACAAATAATGGATGATGAATTTCTTGCAAATTGACAATGTTCATTCGCTCTCCCATTCCACGTCATGATAATTTCGTAATTGACTCGTCCATCTTATGATAATTTTGCTCCGGAAAATGTTCTTAAAATTGAAATAAAAAAAGAACAGAATCGAATTTTCGAAAAATCGCTTCGAGGTGCACACCCCCATGCTACAAACTTACTTTGTGCCAAATTTCATGAAAATCGGTCGAACGGTCTAGGTGCTATGCGCGTCACAGAGATCCACACATCCAGATATCCTGATAGAGAGACTTTGAGCTTTATTATTGGTAAAAATAATAACATTTCCACAAAACTTTTTTAATGTTATGTTTACTTGTTAGTTTTTGTAGTCTTAATTTATAGTGCATAGTTAAAGTTCGGATTTTTATTTCCAAATATGGAATTTTAAAGTGTTGCTATTGATGTTATTATTTATACTCTACCACGGTGCTAGTTATGGAAATTAACTTTATGAGACTTGTGGCAATAATGAACATTAAATTTAGACTTAAAATCAATTAAGACAATAAGAAGCAAAGGGATATGCAAAATAAAAAATTTGGAGATAACCAGCACAAATGGTAGGTGAACCTCTCCTCTGCCTTAGGGCAAAGGACAGTACTAGTAATCCTGATAGGTTCTGTTACACAGCATGATTTAGAAAAAGTTTTCAATGAAAGCCTACCTAGGATCTTATCTTTAAACGCGTTTTACTCAAAAACTTGAGAATATCCATTTACATCCCACTGCTTCTCATTACCTCAATTATTAGTACGATTTTTCTCACTTAGGAGTGTGTCGCTTGCTGCCGGGTTGCAACATTTTATTAAAATTAGTGGGGATATTTCGATGATTGGGAATCCGGCGATCTATCTTCATTGGCGTCAATTTTTGGCTCCAGCAACTGCGCGAGAGGTATTTTTCTTTGCAATTCAAAACAAAGAGATCGGAAACATCTATTCACTTAGGGTTACTATAAATCAGCAGGGTTACAAAAATAAAATTATTTACGCCAAAAATAAGACGACCGCGCCAGATTCCCAATTATCGAAATATCCCCGAATTAGTGATTAAAAATAACTGATTATTTCTCTTGGTTTTCAGATGAGATCGATGTTTCCATGGTTCATCCAAGCTAACGAGCTTGTTTGCAAGTAAGTTTTTTCTTTTTTTTTTTTGTAAATTAACCTCAAATTGTTTACGAACAGAGACAACAGACGCACCGTATTTCAAAATCATTTCTAACAGCCAATCACGACACACTGATATATATAAAAGCAAAGGTGATTAATGAAGATATCAGGGTAGAATTACGGTAACCGGGTCGTGGCGATAAATGTTTCATTCTGGCAACCCGATACCTCAATTGGCGACAGAGCATTATTAGCAACCCTACAACAAGGCTGATTCGCTATTCGTTTGGCCAATCGGCGGTACACAAAATTGTGATTGATTTGTCTCATACAGCTTTTTTTTTTTAATTCTATAGAATCATTTTTTTAAATATCTGAAAAATGATTTTTTTTCTGAAAATTGGCAACGTAAACTGTCTTTTTTCATATTTTAGATTGTCGAAACATTTTATAAAATTTTACATCGTGGAATGTTTTTCACTCTTAATTGTTGATTTAAAAAGTAGTCATTCATATCTTTTTGGATACTTTTTTTTAAGATTTTGCTCGCCGTAAGTACTTTTCTGAATGTTTTATTGTTCCATCTTTAACTTAAAGTTTATTAATTATTGCAATTATTCAGCAAGGTAAAATTAAAATTTGCAGTTATGTATATGATAACGTTCTCTGACTGGATCTTTTCGTGTTGTTTAATTTATCTATTTTCGTTTTACTGTTACACTTTAACTGTACTTAATGGCGTTTTCTGTTTACTTGACGATTTATTTCATACTTTAATGTCGTTTTCGATCCAACTTTTAATGTTGTTAAATTTTTTTAGAATTTATTTTACATTTTTTTCCCTTAGAATTTGTTTCAATGTTTTTCCGGTACAGTAATTTAAATTTTAATGGAGTTGTTGAATCATTTAATTAGAATGTTATTTTACATTTTAACAGAGCTTTAGCGTCATTTTGTAGCACTTTTAATTATTTAGCAATTTTTTTGAATATTAATACAATGTTAATGATACATAATGTTTCGTTTCCTTTTTGCTCATTTCGCTCATTGATAGTTATGTATTTTGTTCGAATAAAATGTGCACGCTACCCAAAAACAGCTTAAGTTATTGTTTTTTTTTTTTTTTTGCATTAAATGTTTTTGAAAACTATCAATTATCTGTTCCAAATATCCACTCCCCCACCCTGTTTTTTTCTTTCAAGTATTTAATTGTTTTCTCTCTTTAAAAAATGCTAGCTATATTCTATGATTTCCTAAATTAGGTTTAATAATGTGTTTCTACGTAAATTTTGTTACATTATCATCATTTAAAAGAGGAAAAGGAATTTTAATATTTTTTTTCTTTGCGATTACGTTTAGGGAAAGAAAATAGTTAACAGGCTCTTTGTTGCCAAGGTGACAGCTTGAGTCATCGAGAGCTCCGCCCATTTTTTTTCGGGGGGGGGGGGGGGAGTCTATTCTTATTGGTAGATTTCCTTTGTTTACATTGAAGTACTTTGTTTACATTGAGTCGTAGGTGCCAACTTTGGCTGTTTTTGAAAAAATCCGCCAACGCGACCCCGGTTACCGTAATTCTACCGATATCAGCATTATTATGTGAGTGATTTATATGTTCATTTAAATTATACCCACTGTGTCATTGATTAGCTACGTGAGTCTGAAGAGCCATTTGCACCACTGATCAACCTGAATTTACCTTTTGGAAAAGGGGGGGGGGAGGGTCACAACGGGATTTATAAATATAACTTCTGTAACTTCTGTATTAGGATTAGAAATATGTTTTAAAATCATGGGTTGGCCGCTCATCTCCCACCATCCCCCTTCGCTGCGCCGCTAACTTGTACAAATTGTACTTACAAGTGCTAGAAACAAGTCAAAAAGAGCCGTACTCATTTCATGAGAGGAGAGGGAGGTGGGGATGTGCAGTATGCACGTTGAACAGCTGGAGGGCTAACGATGCCATCCTAGGTTTCGTAAAGCCTTTTAAC
Organism: Uloborus diversus; assembly: GCF_026930045.1. Lineage (NCBI taxonomy): Eukaryota > Metazoa > Arthropoda > Arachnida > Araneae > Uloboridae > Uloborus > Uloborus diversus. Next base: position 146,958,415 of record NC_072738.1, on the reverse strand, counting down.
CCTGTAAGCAATTTAGAAATAACTACAAAAATCTAGTTGGGGCAAACCCAACCTAGCAGCGTCGTAACGCTGCGATTAGGATCTGCGTAGCCTTCACAATGCTGCCAAGTTAGGTCAATTATGGACCTTTCCCAATCGTTTATTAAGAGCAGATTCCCTCAAAACAGCGACCTTTGCCCTCTTGCCCTTGAGACCATTCATTTTCTCAACCTGAACCAAACCGTCTTCACGTTTACACCAATGGTTCTGACTGAACTCTGATAAATGTCGAAACGGAAATTCTTACATCTTTTCCTTTTATGCCTTTACCGGGGAAAAAAACTGCTTTTGATAAACATGGCACTGGAGCAGTTTGCCCTCCTCAACAGCTTTGCAAAAAGGTCGTTATTCTGTTTGACTCCAAGGATGCCATTCAAACTATAGGATCTAAGGAAATACCCCTCTTGAAGAATATATTAGGTTGTCGGATCCTCCTGGAGAGTTTGATTAACCACAAGGAGACGACAAATAACATTCCAATGGATTCCAGGACTTTGTAATATTTATGGTAGTGAACAAGCAAATATGTTACCTAAAAGGGCACACAAACAATTCAATAACTAATTACTTTTAAAGTCTTTTACTTTGAAAATTTTACATAAAAAGTTTAATGAGACGAAATTAGAAAGTATTGCTTACTTCTCGCGTTTCTACAAAAAGTTGGATAACCAGCTTGGACCGTGATAATTTTGTTAAAGAATGAGGATACACATCAATAAATATGTTTTTAATGTCATGTACTAAATTGTACGGCTTTTCATTCACGTAATGAGTTTCTGAGAACCAAATTGTGCTTAAGTAGGCGTTTACTGACCAGTTTACCGTATTATTCGAAATTATTAGATTAAATTCTGTTCGAAATAGTATCGTACAGTTCTGTTTTCATCATTAAAAATTCAAAGAACATCCTTTATTTTTTATGTATACATTAGCCTATACCATGATTTTCGTTTCAATTCTAGAAAGACGGAGGGGCCTGTGTGGCTCCTCGCGTAGTTTGTTGTTCAATAACTCGATGAATATCTAACGGAGCTTAATGGAACTTACTGAATTTTCATTATATGTCGCTTTTTGAATGATTGCTTAGTCATTTAATGAGTATACTGAGTATACCTCATAGTACTGTAAATACTGATCCTTATACCTAGAAAGACGGGAGGGTCCACAGTGGCTCCTGAGCTATTTTCCAATAATTTTTTTCTCCCTTTCTCGTAATTGTTGTAGCATGAAACAAATGCTGTTCACTCTAGTTTACCCTGTGACTTTCTCTTTATGGAACCGGTTGGATATTCAGATGCTATAAACAGTATCGCTTGCTTACCAGCCAAACCGCAGCCATTGCTCTTGGAAAGATGAAAAGCTGAAAATAATAACGTACTAAATTTTTATTTAGTCATATAAGAAGGTGCATCCGGTATGTGCACTCACTCAGGAAGAATTTTTAAAAGAATTCAACCAAAATATTGGTAGGGACCACACTGGCCCCTTCAGTCTTTCTAGGTATACAGAAAATTTCATAACTGTACTACTTTTATATGTTGATAAACTCTCAAACAAATGATTGAAGAACTGTATTAACTTACATATAAGGTTGCTATCTGCACTTTTATTCACAATGGAGTTCGTCTGAAAGATACACATTGCTCCTCTGCAATTTTGGTTTCGAGTTCTGGCACTGTTCAAGTGTTGAATTGGGTTTCTTAAACATTGAACACTGAAATTCATTTTATATATTTTCAGACAGTTGTTACACTTAATTTAGTTAAAAGCAACAATTGTTCTGTGTCCGATTTTGATGCAAATAAGGTATTTGGTCTAAAATTATTGATTTTTCGCAATGCATTTATTATTTATGCCCGCAAGAAGGTTTCTGTGATTAAAACGATATTATATTTTTACATTTCCCTTAACTAGGTGACGGGGATCATTGCTAATATTTTAAGGTAATTTTGGCCTGATATTCGGTTAAGTTAACGTGTGGGAAAATGGTCCGGCTCATTAACGAAAGAGATAAAGATATATCAAACAACAGACGTTAAAGTTGTATAATAAAAGACTTCGCATTTTAAATTAACAGATTACTTTTGTTAAATGCCTGTAAACTGACTAAGAACTCGCAACATCGTTGCATTCTACCGATTATAGAAATTAACGGAACAGAATTCGGAAATTAAGATATAAATCAACTTTTACCACATTAGATTTTTTTTCTCAAAATCATTCCCAGAAGCTCAAGCCCTTCGTGCAAGGAATTTCTAGAATGCTCTAGTATGTGTATTAAAACTGCTAAAGATTCGTGCAAGCATTATAATGCTCAGATGTTTCAAAATTTAAGAGTTTCATAATTTGTAAACGATCACATTTCGCAACTCTCAAGGTAACAGAATAGTGTTAAAATTCTCAAGCTACAAAAATTAAAAGCTGTTTCGCTTTAATATAGGCGAACACCCTAATTTTCGAAAAGTGTCGATTCTGAGATTTTAAGGAGTTTAGAGAGCTCCAGTGCTGTTCTTTCTAAACCCGCAATTGTTTTTTAAATCGACGAACTATTGAGTAAACTAGAAGAAATTTACTATACTCATACAAATGCACTAAATGTACTTTTTCTTTCTTGATTTTCTCATAACCACGTTTTCAGAGTTATTATTTACACCAACAACTCTAGCGAAAGAGGTATTAACTCTAAGATGTAACTAGTATATTGTGGCCATCACGAAACTTTCTTCTATATTTTTCTTTTTTTTTTTTTTTCTGATCCCTCCCCATGCTTGATGAGGAAGCAATATTCCCAACAAAAACAAAATTTCACATGAAAAAACTTGACGACCATTCCAAGTGTCTGAATTATTGCAAAAGCAAAGCAAAAAGCGAAAAATGAAAGTTATTTTAAAAGCCTTGCTTAAATTAATTACAAATATTTTATTTATTAACCAAATATAAGATGGCAACAGTTAAAAATTTTAAATCATTGAGATAATATTTCCGATCATTTCCATACAATTAAAATCACGAGAAATACGCAGACGACAATCTATTACGATTTATCTTTCTTATTGTTGCATTAATAAAGCTATTTTTATTCGCAAAAAAAATCAACACTTCTTGGAGCGATTGGCGTCAAAATTGAACCAAAGCCTGTTCACATATGGATTCACATATATTCCAAATTTCAACCAGAACGCAGCATTACTTCTTGAGATAGGGCACTCACAATGGAAAAAAAGAACGGGTGATTGCGCTACCCCCTTTTTAGCTGTTGACACCAAAATAAAATCAGCTCTTATACCCACTAAGGGCTACTTGCCGATAAATTTTTCTTTCATTCCGTTCATTATTTCTTGAGATACAGCAGTCACAATTGACGACAAAAAACGTTCTATAGCTCAGCCCCCGTTTAAGTTATTGACACCAAAATTGAATCAGCACCTGTTTCCTGTTAATGGCAACATATGGACCAAATTTTGTTTGATTCCGCCAGTTACTTCCTGAGGAATAGCAAGCACGCGTAACTCAAAAAACGTCCCATTGCTCCACCCCCCTTGGAGGGATTCGCGCCAAAAACCAATGGGCACAAGTTCACATAGCGGCACATATGTGTACTAAATTTCGTTCGATTTCATGCGGTAGTTTTTGTTGTAGAGCGGCCACAAAAAACTGGTCACACACAGACGTGACACACATACATACACACACACATACATACATACACACACACATACACACACACACACACAGACAGACAGACATTTTCCAAAAATAGTCGAAACGGACTCAGCACACCTCAAAACGTTCGAATCTGTCAAAATTCGAAATTCGAAAATTTGCACGAATCCAATACTTTCTTCTATATACTAGATATAGAAGAAAGTAAAAATGATAATTGAACATATTACTGTGGTATAAACCTCTATAAAAAGTTAATGTACATGCCATATGTGTTGGTTCTGAAATAATGACCAATTAAACTTAGGGGGCAAAAAGAACGTTTTTCGAGGGAATTTTTCAAATATTTACCCACAAAACCTGTTTTTTAGTCAATTATTTCCAAAGTGGTGGGTCATATCACTCTCTGGTATATAACGAAGAGATAGACGCAAAAATTACGAAAAAATTGAATGCGCTGGGAAGTGTTAAGGAAATTTTAAATTTTTTGCTAAAAAATATGGCTTTTTTGTTAGAAAAACCTACAGATTTTTTTTTTCAACAAATAAGCAGTCAAAGTGTGTTATTTATGTCATATTGAATATTCGTAGAAAATTTTCGAAAGGTGCAATGAACATTGAAAAAAAAATAATCAGGATGTTTGCCTACCTTAAGTCCTTTTGATGAAGTTTTTTTGTTTTGCTAACACAAATAAATTAATCTGCTCAATTTGTTTTTAGAATGCACTACAGTTACTTACAGTGTAAGTTCGAACTACAATTTGCAGAAGATCCCAAGGAAGGGCTTCGAAGATTACAGATGCCTGAACTTTGCGCTGAAAGGCCGGACAGTGCCTTAGGAAAGTGCGTTTTGTCCAGATCACTGGTGCTCAAGAAATCAGAGATCAAAATAGGTGGTAAGCAGTTATCCAACTTGAGAACCAGTAAACAGTGTTTTTTTTTTTTTTTTTAAATTAAAACGATGGTTTTCGAGGCTTTTTCAAAATATTTATTTCAAAATAACGCTTTAAAGTTGTTTGCACAAGGTAAATAAAAAACAATAAACATAGTGAAACTCCGTTACAATGAACTTCAAATTTTGTCCGTTTTAACGGGAATTTCCAAGCAATGTAACGGAAGTTAAATGGAACTAAACATTTATTTCGCTGAAACGGATATATCGTTGTATTGGTAGTTGTTGTAACGAAATTTTGTTGTATTATATGGATGCCTCAGTTGCCAAATTGATTAACTCCACTTTGTAAAAAAATTCTCATTTCTGCTTTAATAGTGCTTTATCAATGCTTAGCATGTGAATTTATATTAAAGTTTTGGTTCAGTACATTTCTGACCAGGTGATGGCAGAAAATGTAACACGAGGGCCTATTCACTCCTATTGGATAACACTATCTTCTTAATCACTTTTCTCGACTTTTTGTTTTATGGAGTTAACTGGTTACTCGTTCTTTCGGACTAATTGAAGTAAAAAAGATTGACTGTGTCTGGGACGAAACGAGTGCATGCAAAATTTTGGCGATTCTATTTCTAAAAAACAGGATAAATAGATGCAGCACGACAGCTTTTTACAATGTTACACTATCCTAAACTATACTTCTAGGTATCCCGTACTAAAACCATAAATCGGAGCTTAAGTAGCAACACGTCCGCCATTTTGGGTCTAAACGCCGCTTTCTTCCTGCGCCTGCATTTATGAAGTAGCGTTCTTTACTTCTCAGTTGTGATGCTTCTTGATTGTGGATTAGCATGGGGGTATTTAAACACCACAATCAAGAAGCAAAACACGCTACTTCATCAAATTAAACTTTAGAAGAAAGCGGCGTTTAGCCCCAAGATGGCGAACGTGTCGCTACTTAGGGCTTTACCCCGTTACCTACCCCTACACGTTGTCTTACCGGAGTATATAGGATGCATTGATTTGGAACAGGAACTTGAAGAACTTTGTAACCACAACATTTTTAACGCGCATCCCAGTCGTCATTCCCTAATACGCGTGATCTTCGATGGACAGGCATCGAACCCGCATTTCTACTGTTGGTTCAACATTTACTGATCAAGCCACCATGAACGCATGTTCACAATGATGCTCGTTACAAATCTTAAACAATACGCAATAAATGAGATTTTGCAATCTCACCCTTGTTTTGCTGCATTTATATGTCGGAGAACGGATAATTGGTGCTCAGCACTTTTAGCTATATTTTCATCAAAAAAATCTTGAAAAAATTGATTTTGCACTTCACCATTTTCTCTTCGGCATGAAAAACAAAATAAATCATGTACTTATTATCCATATTACAGCAAACAGAACGATTCTACGAGCAAAAAACTTATAGGGTAAATACTTACCCCGGTTTAAAGTTTACAGGTAGGGTTAATTCGCAAAAGAGTGGATAAATGATTGAAGAACTTCTATGCTTGAACGGGCAATAACCAATTTATACTTTATCAAAATAAATGCGCAATCCTAGCAACGGGTTAACTGTTAATGCATGATGGAAAAAAGTAATAAACGCAAATATCACTAAAGCTGCTGATATGTGTTTCAGAATTAGGACAAAACGGCTTTAAAATGCAAAAAGTTTGCATTGATAAAGGTGTTCTCAATGCCGAAATACGGGACAGCAGTTTTATTGCTGTTTGTATGTTTCTTCATTGCGTTTACCATTTATTACACATGTATAAAGGTAAACTTTTTACTTGGGCTGTTGCAAGTTAACATACTAATTTTTAAAATCATCCCAGCCAGATTATCTTGTTCATCCTCAAAATAATGTTAGTTTTGATGCCATATATTTTCCATTTTAGTAAATATCAAAGTCACAAATCCATGTGAAGATGACCTTAAGGAGGACTTATGCGGCTCAGAAACCACATGCAGCAGCACGCCAGATGGAAAATCGTTCAACTGCACATGCAAACCGGGATTTGCTTTCCGGAATAAAATTTTTCCTTTCAGCAGTACAGGATCAAGTATTGAATCTTGTAAAGGTAAACACTTTTTGGAAATACAATTTTAACGTTTAATCTGTTAATGTATGAATGAGTATGACATTGCTTTAGCTTTGATTTTTCATTTATTTGGTTCAGAATGCTTCTCAAAAGAATAGAATTTAATCAAATGACAGCATATTTATTTGATAATGAGTTTAGATTGTATGCATGTAAAGCATTGTAAATATTTTTATTAGGCTATGTGCGATAAAGATGCCAGAGTTGCATTCATAGTAGAAAAAACTCCCTGTTATCCGTGGAATAGGGTGGCATGGTGACCGCGGATAAGCCAATTTGCGGATAATCCACAAAATAGGTTGAAGCCAATACTAGTGTATGCAATAGCTTTAAAAAAATCAATAACTTTCACACACCTTTAAGCTACAGTGGACTCTCTCTATATGAACACTCTCTAATATGATCGCCCCGATATTCTGAACACATTTTGTTGTTCTTGGCAAACCTCCATAGACTTAACATAGGCTGACTCTGAACCTCCTTTAATATGAACACCCCAGTATTATGAACGCTATTTTTGACCCTGTGGCAGTTATTACCTCTCTGAAAATTGAACATATTCACAATCGGTACTCAGGAAGTCCTATGAACCAAATTGGAAAACTTAAATACTTTCCCGATGTCATCAAAATGATTGAAAAGTATGAAGATGAAGAGAAGAAGAAGAATTATTTTTGCGGATATTGCGGCATTGCATAAAATCATTCAACTGAGAAATATGAGCCTGAAGTTTCTGCCACTGAACTGCGTAATTCAAGAATCCAACCATTGCAATTAAGCAGTATTTAAGATCTTTAAAGTACGATTACCTACGAGCAATATGCGATTGAGAATCACCTGAAAACCTTTTACACACGAATGGAAACACTTAAACAATTGGATGATAACGCATACCATGCACGAGAATACACAATGCAAAAACACATTAAAATTAGTCTTTTTTTACATTTAATTGTACAGATAAGAATTTCGTTATTTCATAGTTGAATGGTACGTAAAACTTTTTAAATTAAGAAAGAAAGAAAGAAATGCAAGAGTTTAGCTCCTAACGGGTTTAATTGACATTACAATTTTTGCCAATCCAAAACTCATCACCTCTATCCCAAAATCTGTTATAGCTCACTTGTCAAAGTTCTGAACATATACCATTAACGCAATAGATAACACATGCATGCATTTTCTAGTCTTTCTGTGTAATGAACACACCTATAATCTGAACACTTTTGTCCGGTCCCATGAGTGTTTCAGAATAGAAAGAATCCACTGTATAGATAAAGCGATAACTGTGTATGTAAAAAATGTATGTAAAAGTTAAAAAAAGGGTTTGCGCAGTATTACAAATGGATTACGCACATACGTGAGCAAATAGTGTATACGGAGTAACTGAAACAAATCAAGCTAGGTAACACCAAAACCGCATAGGAGAGTGGAGGGGGATTTTTTCGGAACAAGACTGGTCCAATCACTCGTCAACGCGCGTAAGTAGAGTACAGCTAAATATCAGTAAGGGTAGTGTTTGATAAAACAGTAAGTAGTGTAGATCTAAAAATAAAGCTTCAACTATTCAGGTTTAAGTGACCATGGAAGGCTTAATATCATTAGAAGAATTGGGAGGAGAAAAATAGGAATATCTAAAAATAGATTTTGCACTTATTTAGTTAAAATTTGAGCATTTATCAACATTCAGTAAACCATCATCGTCGAAAAAATATTTCTTTTGAAAGGTGAAAGGCCGCAGACAAGCTTTTTATCAGAAATATCTGTATCTTACTTATTATATATGATGTTGTATCTTACTTTAATATTTCGAAAAGCTTATTTACAATTCGTTATTATCTGTGTGTGTGACCCAGGGGTTTCCAACTTTTTTTACTTAAAGGACTCATTGTACAATGTTAGAAACTAATCGGGCCAATAATTCAAAATATTTTAGTTCAAATGGTTTAGTAAGCGATAACTCCCCTCTTCCATACAGCCAAGAATTTGTTTTTAATTAAGAGCTTTGTGGTGCTTTTCAGATTTTCTGGGCTTAGTTTTCTTAAAAAACTACTTGGAAGGAAATATACTGCTAAATCTCGTTACAGTGCAGATCAAGGGACCACAACTTTTGTCCGTTGTTACGGGAATTTCATTGTAATGGAATTTAACTAAAAGGGCAATTAAAACAGGATTGTTCATGTAGTTCATTTAGCAGTAAGTTACCGTCCCTACACCAGGGCTAAGGAACCCCCAGAACTAAATGCAATATACCAGACAACCCAGTTATCACATCCTGAGACTGCAGTTTCTATCTTATTAGAACTCCCCAGTCAGGAATAGTGAGTAACCGAGCTGGAGGCAGATAAACTCACTTTATCTACCAGTTTTTGGCCCTCTCAGCTTCAATGAGATGACATCTACCTCCACAACTCGGTTATTCACTATTCCTGATTGAGGCGTTCTAATAAGAACGAAACTGCAGTCTATAGCCGGGCTGTCTGATATACTGCATGTAATTCTGGCCTTAGCCCTCGCTTAGGGGCGGTAATTTACTGCTAAATACCCAAGCTTTGCCTTCAATTCACGAGTCGAAACGCACCATGCTGCGGACACTCGCTGGTGGGATAAATTCACTTTATCTACCAGTTTGTTGGCACTCTCAGCATCAATGAGAATAGATCTACCTCCAGCTCGGTCATTCACTATTCCTGATTGAGGAGTTCTAATACCAACGAAACTGCAGTCTCAGGATTTGATAACCGGGCTGTGTGGAATATTGCATTTATTCAGTTCATTGTTTTGTATTCGCTGTAATGAGATTTTTCTGTGTTTCCATATTGAAAAAATGTTGGTTCCATTTTGCAAGTAACTCGCGTGCCGAACAAAATCACTCGACGTTAAATCCCGGTTATCACAAATTTGCCATTTCAACTGCGCTTGCGCGCGGACTTAGCTGATTTCAAAAATCTTGCTAAAATTAATTACAAACATTTTAAATTTGTTAATAAATATGAGATAGCAACAGATAAAAAATAGAAATCACAAAGCATGGCCCCACTCAATGCGCTGGCACTTAAGTATTGAGTGGGGTTATGCACAAAGCTTTCTCTGATTTAGTTTTTAGGTCTCGGTAAAGATTGAGTTTTGCGTCTTAATTATTAATGGATTCGGTGTCTGATTTTTCTGCCCCTTTTCAGGCCAAATTTTTAACATCAGAAGAGCGTACTAGAATTGCAGCATCACTTCTAATGCAAAGCCGAACCATCAACCTAAATAAAAATGTATAATACTAAGCTGTTTACGCCTAACGTAAAATATCCGCAAAAGACGGATATCTGTACTCATATTCCGATCATTTTCGAAGTACATAACGTGTTTTACGTTTATGTTAAATAAATATTTCCTAACCAAAAAATATTGAAGCGTTATTTTTCTCTTTGCATTATAAACACTATCAGCTATTCATATTCGTAGTTTCATATAATCTATCACGAAATCGCTGTGAAAATATTCTAATCGCATTCATTAATTTGTTGGAACTCTCGCTCAACCTAAATATAAACAAGCAACACGAAAACTTAAAACAGAAAAATCAAAAACTAAGTCCGCGCGCAAGCGCAGTTGAAATGGCAAATTTGTGATAACCGGGATTTAACGTCTAGTAACAAAATCTGTTAAAGGGCAGGATGAGATCCCTGCTCTGGCCTATAACAGAGTAAACTATCTTATCAGCACACAATAGAAATTTCACTTAATGACTGTAATGTGACATAATATTGATTATTCTGGAATATTGTTATCATTAATTCCTTGTTTAATAATACATATTGTCTTCTAGATATTAATGAGTGTAATGATATAGAAGCGTGTCCCCCGAATAATGTTTGCATAAACACCATTGGGAGCTTCTACTGTTCCTGCAAACTTGGATACAGGAAAAGCTTGGAGTCAAAAGAGGATAAATGTGTTGGTGAGTAAGAATCCACATATAAATAATAGCCGATGATCGAGTAACCTTCGTGTTTAAACAATGAAACTCGCGCCACAGCATGATAATTTGATAATGTGTTTTGGTAGCGTTTAACATGCAGGGAAAGGCTTTATTGTGACAAGGCTGAACTCGATCCGGTAACTGAACTGTTTTACTGGTAAGACTGTATCATTTCAGGGGAATGAGGGAATGAAAAAACGAAAAAGCGGTCAACAACGAACGCTACCTACTGGAGTTGAGGGATAATCCACTGGAGTTAGGGTTACAATTTCAACTATTAAAATATCACCAAACAGGCAACGACTTCGTTCAAATGTTGAAGCAATTTTCACCCGTCATACCTTGACGGGCGAGTTTCTAGTTTATAATAAATCTGAATGTACTAAAATTATGACATACAAAAAAGCTGTAATGATAAGAGATTTGATACCTTTTAATCCAAACAATTTTAGTGAGAATTATTCTCGATATGTAGCCATGCATGTGAAAATAGAGTTTTTTCTCTGTACTCTTCACAACATACGCTTTAGATAATATTAAAATCTCCATGTAGAATTTGTTCAACAATTTGTTGTTATATTTAAATATTTCATCATAAATATTTTTTATGACCCGCATAAAGTATGGTTTTAAGTAACAGATACGGCAAATTATACGTATTAAACTGTATAGTAAATGAATCTTGTGCCATGATTTTAGATGCACATAATTACTGTTATCTACTTTCATTATTTTAGACATTCTCAATTTTTTTTTATTGGTTTGGCAAATCAACATGTTTTGGAAATAACTGTTGTAAATATTCCAATTAATTATTGGAAACCATAAATAATTGTCCATGTCCAAGTTCTTAAAAACAAAGCATGAACTGAAAGGGTAGTGAAACTGAGAAGTTTAAACGGAAAAAAAGTTGAAGTGACAAATTGACTATTTAAACGGAAGTTTCTTAATCTTTTTCTAATGTTTCGATAACTGTCTAGAAGATAACCAGAAATGTAATGCGTATGCTCTTGTCCTAGAACAAAATGAAACTCTTTTAACGAACTTTCAATTTTTGATAATTTGAGCTTTTAACAATCAGGTTTTACTTTTCTTGCTCTGATTCATTTTCTCATTTAATGCTGGTGATAGCCACACTTTTGATAATTTTGAGCTCTTCACAATGTATACTCAAATTTCATATTATTCTGATTCATTTCCTCATTTAATGCTAGTGCTAACATATTTTTTAAATTTTTTGAGTTCTTCACAATGCATAATTTTAGGTTTCACATTACTTTTATGTTTCTTACTCCTATTAATTTTCTCATTTCATGCAAGTGCTAGCCAAATTTGAAGAACATCTTTAATAAGGAAACTACGCCTTAACGTAATAATACAAAAGAGCCAAATAAGCATAAGCAGGAAGAGCAAACGGAAACGCATTTTTCGATTTGATAAATCATTTGCTTGAAACTGCTTATTTTGGAACAAAAATCTTAAAATTTAGACATTCAGACAGAAATAGACACGAGTCATGGTTCTGGCTGAAAAAATTTCACAACCAGAGAGACATAAAACACAAAACAAGTATAAATATACTAACTATAAAAGCTTATTTTACAAAAGAAATTGTGCAAAAAGAGTCATTTACATGTTTAAAACGATTTTATACTCTCTCTTCATCAGAAGCGAAGTGAGTAGAGAGTTGGAAATTTACTCAACCCCCCTAAAAATTTGGTTTTTAGCTAAATTTATAATTCAAGTATGTTAATGCACATATACATATGACGACTTATTTGACCTTCCCAAGAGAAAATTCTGGGTTGTTATGACCTGTCTTTATTCAGGAAAAAATTCCGATTGTGCTAGTCTTACCACTAATATATTTCCTTCCTTGATTTTTGCTCATACTTGAAACCAAATCAATCGAAAATGGACGGACGAGGAAAACTGGTTTATCTATATATATATATATTAAAATGAATGTTTTTCTGCATGTCATCCATGAACTCAAAAACTACCCGGCAGATTTGGCTGAAACTTTCACCGTTTGTTATTTTTGGTACTGGGAATGTTTATAGACCAGTTCGAAAAAAATCCGATCGATAGTTCGTTTTTTATTCCAATTTAAGTCACAATCCATTGGATAAATACGAATAAAATTATCGGCTGCAGAAATTAATTCGCGTGAAAGATCTCATTGATAAGAAGTTAGCTGTTGCCATTTTTCTTGAGTTTGAACAAATAAATTCTTTCTTTATTGTTTTATGGCTTTTCATGCAACGAGGGGATTTAAAACTTTTCTATTTGATATTTTTAGCGATGGATTGATCTTGCAAACTGCGTGAGTACAAAATTTGAGTATAGTCACTTCTTCACTTGATACCTGGACCGATTATTATGAAAATTGCTATATATATGTATTTTTCCACGGAGAAGGTGCATAATATGCTCATTGAAGCCACTCGCCACCAGGTGGCACTGCAGAGTAGCAACATCTGCCCCGTTCAACCGATTGTCATGAAAATCAGTATAATGATGTACTTTTTTGTTGGCGTAGCAACGCGCGTTGGGTACAGCTAGTGAACTATAAAAATAGTTGGAGTATGCAATGTTTCTCTAATGAACTGTCTTCTATGATTACATTGATGACTTGATTTTCTTGTAATACAAAGTGCCACAGGGAAGCGGGTGATTTTAGAAATGTTTTTGCATGCGAAGATGGAATAGGGGAATGCTTTCCCCTTTTATCTATTAGCCGAATGTAAACACTAGATTGAACAAATGAAACAAGATTTTAGAGACCTACCCTGTCCTCGACTAAACACACGCTAACAAGCTTCATGATTTTTACTGTCTTTGTAGTACGCTTCTGTAGCAAGAGACGTTGTAGACCAGTCCACGTTTTAACTAAATAAATTGCTTACAATTGGCTACTAAGTTACAGTTATAAGTT